>NC_086453.1:385624672-385924672 GCF_028390025.1 Pseudophryne corroboree
CCCTGCCCCCCCCCTCCAATACAGCATATGTACCCAGTGTACACCAGCACTGCCTCCGTGTGCCCTCATTTATATACCCCTGCCCCCCCCCCTCCAATACAGCATATGTACCCAGTGTACACCAGCACTGCCTCTGTGTGCCCTCATTTATATACCCCTGCCCCCCCCTCCAATACAGCATATGTACCCAGTGTACACCAGCACTGCCTCCGTGTGCCCTCATGTATATACCCCTGCCCCCCCCCTCCAATACAGCATATGTACCCAGTGTACACCAGCACTGCCTCCGTGTGCCCTCATGTATATACCCCTGCCCCCCCTCCAATACAGCATATGTACCCAGTCTACACCAGCACTGCCTCCGTGTGCCCTCATGTATATACCCCTGCCCCCCCCCCCTCCAATACAGCATATGTACCCAGTGTACACCAGGACTGCCTCCGTGTGCCCTCATGTATATACCCCTGCCCCCCCCCTCCAATACAGCATATGTACCCAGTGTACACCAGCACTGCCTCCGTGTGCCCTCATGTATATACCCCTGCCCCCCCCTCCAATACAGCATATGTACCCAGTGTACACCAGCACTGCCTCCGTGTGCCCTCATTTATATACCCCTGCCCCCCCTCCAATACAGCATATGTACCCAGTGTACACCAACACTGCCTCTGTGTGCCCTCATTTATATACCCCTGCCCCCCCCCCTCCAATACAGCATATGTACCCACTGTACACCAGCACTGCCTCCGTGTGCCCTCATTTATATACCCCCGCCCCCCCTCCAATACAGCATATGTACCCACTGTACACCAGCACTGCCTCCGTGTGCCCTCATTTATATACCCCCGCCCCCCCTCCAATACAGCATATGTACCCAGTGTACACCAGCACTGCCTCCGTGTGCCCTCATGTATATACCCCTGCCCCCCCCAATACAGCATATGTACCCAGTGTACACCAACACTGCCTCTGTGTGCCCTCATTTATATACCCCCGCCCCCCCCCAATACAGCATATGTACCCAGTGTACACCAACACTGCCTCCGTGTGCCCTCATTTATATACCCCCGCCCCCCCCTCCAATACAGCATATGTACCCAGTGTACACCAGCACTGCCTCTGTGTGCCCTCATTTATATACCCCTGCCCCCCCTCCAATACAGCATATGTACCCAGTGTACACCAGCACTGCCTCCGTGTGCCCTCATTTATATACCCCTGCCCCACAGCCACCCCCCCTCCAGTACTGCAGACATTCCCAATACACTTATATACCCCTGCCCCCCCAATACAGCATAAGTACCCAGTACTGCATATATACCCAATACGCTTATATACCCCTGCCCCCCCACAGCATATGTACCCTGTACTCTTATATACCCCCTGCCCCCCCCACAGCATATGTACCCTGTACTCTTATATACCCCCTGCCCCCCCACAGCATATGTACCCTGTACTCTTATATACCCCTGCCCCCCCCCCCAATACAGCATAAGTACCCGGTACTGCATACATACCCAATACGCTTATATACCCCTGCCCCCCCCACAGCATATGTACCCTGTACTCTTATATACCCCCTGCCCCCCCCACAGCATATGTACCCTGTACTCTTATATACGCCCCCCCCCACAGCATATGTACCCTGTACTCTTATATACCCCTGCCCCCCCCCCCACAGCATATGTACCCTGTGCTCTTATATACCCCCTGCCCCCCCCACAGCATATGTACCCAGTACTCTTATATACCCCTGCCCCCCCCACAGCATATGTACCCTGTACTCTTATATACCTCCTGCCCCCCCCACAGCATATGTACCCAGTACTCTTATATACGCCCCCCCCCACAGCATATGTACCCTGTACTCTTATATACCCCTGCCCCCCCACAGCATATGTACCCTGTGCTCTTATATACCCCCTGCCCCCCCCACAGCATATGTACCCAGTACTCTTATATACCCCTGCCCCCCCCACAGCATATGTACCCTGTACTCTTATATACCCCCTGCCCCCCCCACAGCATATGTACTCAGTACTCTTATATACCCCTGTCCCCCCCACAGCATATGTACCCAGTACTCTTATATACCCCTGCCCCCCCCCACAGCATATGTACCCAGTACTCTTATATACCCCTGCCCCCCCCACAGCATATGTACCCAGTACTCTTATATACCCCTGCCCCCCCCACAGCATATGTACCCAGTACTCATATACCCCTGCCCCCCCCAATACAGCATAAGTACCCAGTACTGCATACATACCCAGTACTCTTATATACCCCTGCCCCCCCCCCCACAGCATATGTACCCAGTACTCTTATATACCCCCTGCCCCCCCCCCACAGCATATGTACCCTGTACTCATATACCCCCTGCCCCCCCCCCACAGCATATGTACCCTGTACTCTTATATACCCCTGCCCCCCCCACAGCATATGTACCCAGTACTCTTATATACCCCTGCCCCCCCCCCACAGCATATGTACCCAGTACTCTTATATACCCCTGCCCCCCCCACAGCATATGTACCCAGTACTCATATACCCCTGCCCCCCCCCAATACAGCATAAGTACCCAGTACTGCATACATACCCAGTACCCTTATATACCCCTGCCCCCCCCCACAGCATATGTACCCAGTACTCTTATATACCCCCTGCCCCCCCCACAGCATATGTACCCAGTACTCTTATATACCCCTGCCCCCCCCACAGCATATGTACCCAGTACTCTTATATACCCCTGCCCCCCCCACAGCATCTGTACCCAGTACTCTTATATACCCCCTGCCCCACCCCACAGCATCTGTACCCAGTACTCTTATATACCCCCTGCCCCACCCTACAGCATATGTACCCAGTACTCTTATATACCCCCTCCCCCCCCACAGCATATGTACCCTGTACTCATACACCCCCTCCCCCCCAACAGCATATGTACCCTGTACTCTTATATACCCCTGCCCCCCCCCCCCACAGCATATGTACCCTGTACTCTTATATACCCCTGCCCCCCCCACAGCATATGTACCCAGTACTCTTATATACCCCTGCCCCCCCCCACAGCATATGTACCCAGTACTCTTATATACCCCTGCCCCCCCCCCCCACAGCATATGTACCCAGTACTCTTATATACCCCTGCCCCCCCCCACAGCATATGTACCCAGTACTCTTATATACCCCTGCCCCCCCCCCCCAGCATATGTACCCAGTACTCTTATATACCCCTGCCCCCCCCCACAGCATATGTACCCAGTACTCTTATATACCCCTGCCCCCCCCCACAGCATATGTACCCAGTACTCTTATATACCCCTGCCCCCCCCCACAGCATATGTACCCAGTACTCTTATATACCCCTGCCCCCCCCACAGCATATGTACCCAGTACTCATATACCCCTGCCCCCCCACAGCATATGTACCCAGTACTCTTATATACCCCTGCCCCCCCCCACAGCATATGTACCCTGTACTCTTATATACCCCTGCCCCCCCCACAGCATATGTACCCAGTACTCATATACCCCTGCCCCCCCACAGCATATGTACCCAGTACTCTTATATACCCCTGCCCCCCCCCCACAGCATATGTACCCAGTACTCTTATATACCCCCTCCCCCCCCACAGCATATGTACCCTGTACTCATACACCCCCTCCCCCCCAACAGCATATGTACCCAGTACTCTTATATGCCCCTGCCCCCCCCCCCACAGCATATGTACCCAGTACTCTTATATACCCCTGCCCCCCCCCCACAGCATATGTACCCAGTACTCTTATATACCCCTGCCCCCCCCACAGCATATGTACCCAGTACTCATATACCCCTGCCCCCCCACAGCATATGTACCCAGTACTCTTATATACCCCTGCCCCCCCCCCCACAGCATATGTACCCTGTACTCTTATATACCCCTGCCCCCCCCACAGCATATGTACCCTGTACTCTTATATACCCCTGCCCCCCCACAGCATATGTCCCCAGTACTCATATACCCCCTCCTCTATTTCCCCCGTGCCCCCCGGCTATCTGCCCCCCCTCCTCTATTACCCCCGTGCCCCCCGGCTATCTGCCCCTGCCCCCTCCGCTCTTCTCCCGGTCTCTCACCTTCAGGTTCACCGCCGGCAGCTCCATGTCTCCTCAGCGCTCTGCGCCGCACCGACACCACCCGCCAGTGGGCGTGGCCGGGGATCATGTGACAGGGGGGTCATGTGACACCCGAGCGGGGGACGCGTTGCTACGTTACAGAGTCCGGTGTGTAGTCAGTGGCACTACAAATGCCAGCATGCGATGTCACAGGCTGTAGTATACTGGGTGCAAGAGTCACGTGGGTCCCTGACCTATCCACCTATCCCCGCCCATAGTTACCCCCTGACTCCCCCGCCCATCGTTACCCCCTGACCCCCCCCGCCCATAGTTACCCCCCCTATACCCCCACCTGCCCGTAGTTACCCTCTACCCATACTTGCCTACCTGCCCCTCTCCATGAGGGAGAAAATGCTCTGTTCCTGGACTTTCCTGGTAATGTATGATTGCCATCACCTGTGGTGAAACACCTTTCTTATCAATTACCTAGCTCACCACAGGTGATGGCAATCATACATTACCAGGAAAGTCCAGGAACAGAGCATTTTCTCCCTCATGGAGAGGGGCAGGTAGGCAAGTATGGCTCTAACCCCCTCTATACCCCACCTGCCCATAGTTACCCCCCCCCCTATACCCCACCTGCCCATAGTTACCCTCTAACCCCCTCTATACCCCACCTGCCCTTAGTTACCCCCCCCCTATACCCCACCTGCCCATAGTTACCCTCTAACCCCCTCTATACCCCACCTGCCCATAGTTACCCCCCCCTATACCCCACCTGCCCATAGTTACCCTCTAACCCCCTCTATACCCCACCTGCCCATAGTTACCCTCTAACCCCCTCTATACCCCACCCGCCCATAGTTACCCTCTAACCCCCTCTATACCCCACCCGCCCATAGTTACCCTCTAACCCCCTCTATACCCCACCCGCCCATAGTTACCCTCTAACCCCCTCTATACCCCACCCGCCCATAGTTACCCTCTAACCCCCTCTATACCCCACCCGCCCATAGTTACCCTCTAACCCCCTCTATACCCCACCTGCCCATAGTTACCCTCTAACCCCCTCTATACCCCACCTGCCCATAGTTACCCTCTAACCCCCTCTATACCCCACCCGCCCATAGTTACCCTCTAACCCCCTCTATACCCCACCCACCCATAGTTACCCTCTAACCCCCTCTATACCCCACCCACCCATAGTTACCCTCTAACCCCCTCTATACCCCACCCGCCCATAGTTACCCTCTAACCCCCTCTATACCCCACCTGCCCTTAGTTACCCCCCCCCCTATACCCCACCTGCCCATAGTTACCCTCTAACCCCCTCTATACCCCACCTGCCCATAGTTACCCCCCCTATACCCCACCTGCCCATAGTTACCCTCTAACCCCCTCTATACCCCACCTGCCCTTAGTTACCCCCCCCCCTATACCCCACCTGCCCATAGTTACCCTCTAACCCCCTCTATACCCCACCTGCCCATAGTTACCCCCCCCTATACCCCACCTGCCCATAGTTACCCTCTAACCCCCTCTATACCCCCACCCGCCCATAGTTACCCTCTAACCCCCTCTATACCCCACCCGCCCATAGTTACCCTCTAACCCCCTCTATACCCCACCCGCCCATAGTTACCCTCTAACCCCCTCTATACCCCACCCGCCCATAGTTACCCTCTAACCCCCTCTATACCCCACCCGCCCATAGTTACCCTCTAACCCCCTCTATACCCCACCCGCCCATAGTTACCCTCTAACCCCCTCTATACCCCACCTGCCCATAGTTACCCTCTAACCCCCTCTATACCCCACCTGCCCATAGTTACCCTCTAACCCCCTCTATACCCCACCCGCCCATAGTTACCCTCTAACCCCCTCTATACCCCACCCACCCATAGTTACCCTCTAACCCCCTCTATACCCCACCCACCCATAGTTACCCTCTAACCCCCTCTATACCCCACCCGCCCATAGTTACCCTCTAACCCCCTCTATACCCCACCTGCCCTTAGTTACCCCCCCCCCTATACCCCACCTGCCCATAGTTACCCTCTAACCCCCTCTATACCCCACCTGCCCATAGTTACCCCCCCTATACCCCACCTGCCCATAGTTACCCTCTAACCCCCTCTATACCCCACCTGCCCATAGTTACCCTCTAACCCCCTCTATACCCCACCCGCCCATAGTTACCCTCTAACCCCCTCTATACCCCACCCGCCCATAGTTACCCTCTAACCCCCTCTATACCCCACCCGCCCATAGTTACCCTCTAACCCCCTCTATACCCCACCCGCCCATAGTTACCCTCTAACCCCCTCTATACCCCACCTGCCCATAGTTACCCTCTAACCCCCTCTATACCCCACCTGCCCATAGTTACCCTCTAACCCCCTCTATACCCCACCTGCCCATAGTTACCCTCTAACCCCCTCTATACCCCACCCGCCCATAGTTACCCTCTAACCCCCTCTATACCCCACCCACCCATAGTTACCCTCTAACCCCCTCTATACCCCACCCGCCCATAGTTACCCTCTAACCCCCTCTATACCCCACCCGCCCAAAGTTACCCTCTAACCCCCTCTATACCCCACCCGCCCATAGTTACCCTCTAACCCCCTCTATACCCCACCCGCCCATAGTTACCCTCTAACCCCCTCTATACCCCACCCGCCCATAGTTACCCTCTAACCCCCTCTATACCCCACCTGCCCATAGTTACCCTCTAACCCCCTCTATACCCCACCTGCCCATAGTTACCCTCTAACCCCCTCTATACCCCACCCGCCCATAGTTACCCTCTAACCCCCTCTATACCCCACCCACCCATAGTTACCCTCTAACCCCCTCTATACCCCACCCGCCCATAGTTACCCTCTAACCCCCTCTATACCCCACCTGCCCTTAGTTACCCCCCCCTATACCCCACCTGCCCATAGTTACCCTCTAACCCCCTCTATACCCCACCTGCCCATAGTTACCCCCCCCCTATACCCCACCTGCCCATAGTTACCCTCTAACCCCCTCTATACCCCACCTGCCCATAGTTACCCTCTAACCCCCTCTATACCCCACCTGCCCATAGTTAGTTACCCTCTAACCCCCTCTATACCCCACCCGCCCATAGTTACCCTCTAACCCCCTCTATACCCCACCCACCCATAGTTACCCTCTAACCCCCTCTATACCCCACCCGCCCATAGTTACCCTCTAACCCCCTCTATACCCCACCCGCCCAAAGTTACCCTCTAACCCCCTCTATACCCCACCCGCCCATAGTTACCCTCTAACCCCCTCTATACCCCACCCGCCCATAGTTACCCTCTAACCCCCTCTATACCCCACCCGCCCATAGTTACCCTCTAACCCCCTCTATACCCCACCTGCCCATAGTTACCCTCTAACCCCCTCTATACCCCACCCGCCCATAGTTACCCTCTAACCCCCTCTATACCCCACCTGCCCATAGTTACCCTCTAACCCCCTCTATACCCCACCCGCCCATAGTTACCCTCTAACCCCCTCTATACCCCACCCGCCCATAGTTACCCTCTAACCCCCTCTATACCCCACCTGCCCATAGTTACCCTCTAACCCCCTCTATACCCCACCTGCCCATAGTTACCCTCTAACCCCCTCTATACCCCACCTGCCCATAGTTACCCTCTAACCCCCTCTATACCCCCACCCGCCCATAGTTACCCTCTAACCCCCTCTATACCCCCACTCGCCCATAGTTACCCTCTGACGTTCCCCACATACCCCACCCGCCCATAGTTACCCTCTATCCCCCTCTATATCCCCACCCGCCCATAGTTACCCTCTGACGTCCCCCACATACCCCACCCACCCATATTTACCCTCTAACCCCCCCTATACCCCTCCCATCCATAGTTACCATCTAACCCCCTCTATACCCCCTCCCACCCATAGTTACCCTCTAACCCCCTCTATACCCCACCTGCCCAATAATTACCCTCTAACCCCCTCTATACCCCCACCCGCCCATAGTTACCCTCTGACGTCCCCCACATACCCCATCCGCCCATAGTTACCCTCTAACTCCCCCTATACCCCCACCCGCCCATAGTTACCCTCTAACTCCCCCTATACCCCCACCCGCCCATAGTTACCCTCTAACCCCCCCTATACCCCCACCCACCCATAGTTACCCTCTGACATCCCCCACATACCCTATCCGCCCATAGTTACCCTCTAACTCCCCCTATACCCCCACCCGCCCATAGTTACCCTCTAACCCCCCCTATACCCCCACCCACCCATAGTTACCCTCTGACATCCCCCACATACCCCTCACGCCCATAGTTACCCTCTAGCCTCCCCTATACCCCCACCCACCCATAGTTACCCTCTGACGTCCCCCACATACCCCACCCGCCCATAGTTACCCTCTATCCCCCTCTATATCCCCACCCGCCCATAGTTACCCTCTAACCCCCTCTATACCCCACCCGCCCATAGTTACCCTCTAACCCCCTCTATACCCCACCCGCCCATAGTTACCATCTAACCCCCTCTATACCCCACCTGCCCATAGTTACCCTCTAACCCCCTCTATACCCCACCTGCCCATAGTTACCCTCTAACCCCCTCTATACCCCACCTGCCCATAGTTACCCTCTAACCCCCTCTATACCCCACCCGCCCATAGTTACCCTCTAACCCCCTCTATACCCCACCCACCCATAGTTACCCTCTAACCCCCTCTATACCCCACCCGCCCATAGTTACCCTCTAACCCCCTCTATACCCCACCCGCCCAAAGTTACCCTCTAACCCCCTCTATACCCCACCCGCCCATAGTTACCCTCTAACCCCCTCTATACCCCACCCGCCCATAGTTACCCTCTAACCCCCTCTATACCCCACCCGCCCATAGTTACCCTCTAACCCCCTCTATACCCCACCTGCCCATAGTTACCCTCTAACCCCCTCTATACCCCACCCGCCCATAGTTACCCTCTAACCCCCTCTATACCCCACCTGCCCATAGTTACCCTCTAACCCCCTCTATACCCCACCCGCCCATAGTTACCCTCTAACCCCCTCTATACCCCACCCGCCCATAGTTACCCTCTAACCCCCTCTATACCCCACCTGCCCATAGTTACCCTCTAACCCCCTCTATACCCCACCTGCCCATAGTTACCCTCTAACCCCCTCTATACCCCACCTGCCCATAGTTACCCTCTAACCCCCTCTATACCCCACCTGCCCATAGTTACCCTCTAACCCCCTCTATACCCCCACCCGCCCATAGTTACCCTCTAACCCCCTCTATACCCCCACTCGCCCATAGTTACCCTCTGACGTTCCCCACATACCCCACCCGCCCATAGTTACCCTCTATCCTCCTCTATATCCCCACCCGCCCATAGTTACCCTCTGACGTCCCCCACATACCCCACCCGCCCATATTTACCCTCTAACCCCCCCTATACCCCTCCCATCCATAGTTACCCTCTAACCCCCTCTATACCCCCTCCCACCCATAGTTACCCTCTAACCCCCTCTATACCCCACCTGCCCAATAATTACCCTCTAACCCCCTCTATACCCCCACCCGCCCATAGTTACCCTCTGACGTCCCCCACATACCCCATCCGCCCATAGTTACCCTCTAACTCCCCCTATACCCCCACCCGCCCATAGTTACCCTCTAACTCCCCCTATACCCCCACCCACCCATAGTTACCCTCTAACCCCCCCTATACCCCCACCCACCCATAGTTACCCTCTGACATCCCCCACATACCCCATCCGCCCATAGTTACCCTCTAACTCCCCCTATACCCCCACCCGCCCATAGTTACCCTCTAACCCCCCCTATACCCCCACCCACCCATAGTTACCCTCTGACATCCCCCACATACCCCTCACGCCCATAGTTACCCTCTAACCTCCCCTATACCCCCACCCACCCATAGTTACCCTCTGACGTCCCCCACATACCCCACCCGCCCATAGTTACCCTCTATCCCCCTCTATATCCCCACCCGCCCATAGTTACCCTCTGACGTCCCCCACATACCCCACCCGCCCATAGTTACCCTCTAACCCCCCCTATACCCCTCTTGTCCATAGTTACCCTCTAACCCCCTCTATACCCCCTCCCACCCATAGTTACCCTCTAACCCCCTCTATACCCCACCTGCCCAATAATTACCCTCTAACCCCCTCTATACCTCCACCCGCCCATAGTTACCCTCTGACGTCCCCCACATACCCCATCCGCCCATAGTTACCCTCTAACTCCCCCTATACCCCCACCCGCCCATAGTTACCCTCTAACCCCCCCTATACCCCCACCCACCCATAGTTACCCTCTGACATCCCCCACATACCCCATCCGCCCATAGTTACCCTCTAACTCCCCCTATACCCCCACCCGCCCATAGTTACCCTCTAACCCCCCTATACCCCCACCCGCCCATAGTTACCCTCTGACATCCCCCACATACCCCTCACGCCCATAGTTACCCTCTAACCTCCCCTATTCCCCCACCCACCCATAGTTACCCTCTGACGTCCCCCACATACCCCACCCGCCCATAGTTACCCTCTATCCCCCTCTATATCCCCACCCGCCCATAGTTACCCTCTGACGTCCCCCACATACCCCACCCGCCCATAGTTACCCTCTAACCCCCCCTATACCCCTCTTGTCCATAGTTACCCTCTAACCCCCTCTATACCCCCTCCCACCCATAGTTACCCTCTAACCCCCTCTATACCCCACCTGCCCAATAATTACCCTCTAACCCCCTCTATACCTCCACCCGCCCATAGTTACCCTCTGACGTCCCCCACATACCCCATCCGCCCATAGTTACCCTCTAACTCCCCCTATACCCCCACCCGCCCATAGTTACCCTCTAACCCCCCTATACCCCCACCCACCCATAGTTACCCTCTGACATCCCCCACATACCCCATCCGTCCATAGTTACCCTCTAACTCCCCCTATACCCCCACCCGCCCATAGTTACCCTCTAACCCCCCTATACCCCCACCCGCCCATAGTTACCCTCTGACATCCCCCACATACCCCTCACGCCCATAGTTACCCTCTGACCTCCCCTATTCCTCCACCCACCCATAGTTACCCTCTGACGTCCCCCACATACCCCACCCGCCCATAGTTACCCTCTAACCCCCCCTATACCCCCACCTGCCCATAGTTACCCTCTAACCCCCTCTATACCTCCACCCGCCCATAGTTACCCTCTGACGTCCCCCACATACCCCACCCGGCCATAGTTACCCCCTGACACGCCCCATACCCCACCTATAGTTACCCCCTGACTCCCCACATCCATAGTGACCCCCTATACTCCTCTGTACATAGTTTCCCTTTGACCCCCTATACCCCCCCAATAGTTACGCCCTGACCCCCCCACACCCATAGTGACCCCCTATACTTCTCTGTACATAGTTTCCCTCTGACCCACCATATACCCCCTCTGCCAATAGTTACTGTCACGATCCGGGTATCTGGACGCCATTACTTACCCATCAGATGCCTTCTAAGGCTGGTTCAGCGTTCCAGGACCGGATCCCATCTGTCATACTGATGTCCACATTCCTGCCTCCTCTCCTGTCACTCTGAGACGCGGTCACCGCAACGCCTGTAACATCCGGAATGGCGTCTCCCGCGGCCTCCGCCGCTGTTCCTGAGTTTCTGCATGCAGAGTGTCAGAGTGGTGATTACGTCAGCCGCGGCCTCCGCTGTGCCCGCGTGGTTAAGTGTGCACTTATCAGTCTGGCGTCTCCTGTGGCCGGCGCCGCCATTACTGTTTTAATTCCCACATGGATTACAAACCAAACTTCCCTCCAAGTGTCTGCATGGGCGCAGCCATCTTGGATTCTGTCACCTGTTCATTTCCACCAATCTGTTGTTACCATTGTAAATCTGCATAATTGCCTAGCCAATCCCTTCCTTGCTGCAGGTATAAGTAATCTGTGCCTGAGCAAGGAAGGCGTCAGTGCTTTGGTTGTCAAACCTAGTTCCTGTTTGTCTCTCTCCTGTGGTTGTTTTCCAGGTTCCAGTTCCTGTCTCCAAACCTCCACTAAAGAGACCTGCACCAGCATTCCACCTGCGGTGTAGCCTGACTCTCCTATCCATTTGGATTCATCTGCTTCCAGCTACAGATCCACCTGCTTACAGCAATCAGCTTCCAGCAGAGATCAGCTCTTCTTAAAGTGCCGGTACCCTTTTCTACAGATTACCATTTATCACCGGTATTATTATTTCATCACTCTCAAGCTACATTTATTATTTAACTGGTTCCAGCCAGTATCCACTCCGTGCTAACATCAGTCTGGTTCCAGCCAGTACCCACAGCAGCCGTTTTATCCACAGCAGCCCAGCTTTTCCTGGAACACCAGCTGGTACGATCCTGGGCTATCTCCATTGCTACAGTCGGGCCTGGTAAGGACTTTCCAACTAGAAGATTATAAGAACTATCTCACACTACCAGAGCCCTGTGGCCCTTGCCACCCTGTAGAACCCAGGAACTGTATTTATCCTCTGCTGATTTTTATGTTTTCTTTTACTGCTGCTGTGTTACGGAGTTGTCATAATAAACATCATTGACTTTTACTTTGGTTGTCGTGGTCACGCCTTTGGGCAATTCTTCTACATGTTACTTACATGTCTAGGGGTCTGATACAACCTCCCAGGTTCCTTTACACCTCAGCCCCTACAACTGAGGCTGCCTCCCGTCAGCTCAGGCCCTCAGTTGTGACAGTTACCCCCTACCCCCCCATACCGCCCGCCCATAGTTACCCCCTGACCCCCCACACCCATAGTGACCCCCCTATATTTCTCTGTACATAGTTTCCCTCTAACCCCATCCATACCGCCCCTGCCAACAGTTACCCCCTGACTCCCCCACACCCATAGTAAACCCCCTATACTCCTCTGTACATAGTTTCCCTTTGACCCACTATACCCCCCCCACCCGCCAAAAGTTACACCCTGACCCCTCCACACCCATACTGACCTTCCTATACTCCTCTGCACAGTTTCCCTCGCACCACCCCATACCCCCTGCCAATAGCTACCCCCTGACCCCTCCTATAACCGCCCACCCATAGTTACCCCCTGACCCCCTTATACCCCCTGCCGATAGTTTTTCCCTAACCCCCTCTATAACCCCGCCCATCGTTACCCCCTGACCCCTCCTATAACCTCCCACCCATAGTTCCCCTCTGAGCTCCCATATACTCCCACCCAGCCCATAGTTACCAATATATTTGACTTGTTACCCCCTGACCCCCCTTACCCTCTCCCCTGATCATCCGCCCCCACCCATAGTTACCAATCTATATGACTTGTTACCCCCTGACCTCCCATAGTTACCAATATATCCAGCTTGTTACTCCCTGACCTTCCTTATGGCCCCCATCCATAGTTTCCAATATCCCCTGACCCCCCCTTACCCACTTCCCCTGACCATAGTTACCAATATACCTGGCTTATACCCTGACCTCCCTTATACTCCCACCCCGCCCATACTTACCAATATCTACCACTTGTTAGCCCCTGCCCTCTCTTGACTAGCACCAAACCATGGCTTCTGCCCCCTGTGATTTGCTACGTATAATATCCAGGTACCTTGTCAGCGGTTACAGGCCACTCCTTATGGCCCTACAGTAAGTCATTATGATACCTGGGTGTGTGGCAATATGTTCAGCATGAATGGGATCTACTGTAATAGAATGTGTACATAACAATCTACTTTCTCCTGTACAGGGGGCCCTTAGATTGACTGGTCAGCCCCAGTGCGACATGGCGACCCCCACCATAACCCAGTGCGACGTGGCGACCCCCCCACCATAACCCAGTGTGACGTGGCGACCCTCCGCCATAACCCAGTGCGACGTGGCGACCCTCCGCCATAACCCAGTGCGACGTGGCGACCCTCCGCCATAACCCAGTGCGACGTGGCGACCCTCCACCATAACCCAGTGCGACGTGGCGACCCTCCACCATAACCCAGTGCGACGTGGCGATCCCCCGCCATAACCCAGTGCGACGTGGCGACGCCCCCGCCATAACCCAGTGCGACGTGGCGATCCCCCACCATAACCCAGTGCGACGTGGCGACCCCCCACTATAACCCAGTGCGACTTGGCGACCCTTCAACATAACCCAGTGCGACGTGGCGAACCCCCACCATAACCCAGTGCAATGTGGCGACCCTCCACCATAACCCAGTGCGACCCTCCACCATAACCCAGTGCGACGTGGCGACCCTCCACCATAACCCAGTGCGACGTGGCGACCCTCCACCATAACCCAGTGCGACGTGGCGACCCCCCGCTATAACCCAGTGCGACGTGGCGACCCCCCGCTATAACCCAGTGCGACGTGGTGACCCCCCGCTATAACCCAGTGCGACTTGGCGACCCTCCAACATAACCCAGTGCAACGTGGCGAACCCCCACCATAACCATAAGGTTAGAGATAAAAAATAATTAAAAAAAAAAAAAAAGGGGCAGACTAGATGGGCCAAGTGGTTCTTATCTGCCGACAAATTCTATAACCCAGTGCGACGTGGCGACCCTCCACCATAACTCAGTGCGACGTGGCGACCCTCCACCATAACTCAGTGCGACGTGGCGACCCTCCACCATAACTCAGTGCGACGTGGCGATCCCCCACCATAACCCAGTGCGACTTGGCGACCCTCCACCATAACCCAGTGCAACGTGGCGACCCTCCACCATAACCCAGTGCAACGTGGCGACCCTCCACCATAACCCAGTGCGACGTGGCGACCCCCCACCATAACCCAGTGCGACTTGGCGACCCCCCCCCACCATAACCCAGTGCGATGTGGCGACCCTCCACCATAACCCAGTGCGACGTGGCGAACCCCCACCATAACCCAGTGCAACGTGGCGACCCTCCACCATAACCCAATGCGACATGGCGACCCCCCCACCATAACTTATTGCAACGTTGCGACCTCCCCACCATAACGCAGTGTGACGTGGCAACCCCCCACCATAACCCAGTGCGACGTGGCGACCCCCCAACATAACCCAGTGCGACGTAGCGACCCTCCAACATAACCCAGTGCGACGTGGCGACCCTCCCGCCATAACCCAGTGCGACGTGGCGACCCTCCCGCCATAACCCAGTGCGACGTGGCGACCCTCCCGCCATAACCCAGTGCGACGTGGCGACCCTCCCGCCATAACCCAGTGCGACGTGGCGACCCTCCCGCCATAACCCAGTGCGACGTGGCGACCCTCCCGCCATAACCCAGTGCGACGTGGCGACCCTCCCGCCATAACCCAGTGCGACGTGGCGACCCTCCCGCCATAACCCAGTGCGACGTGGCGACCCTCCCGCCATAACCCAGTGCGACGTGGCGACCCTCCCGCCATAACCCAGTGCGACGTGGCGACCCTCCCGCCATAACCCAGTGCGACGTGGCGACCCTCCCGCCATAACCCAGTGCGACGTGGCGACCCTCCCGCCATAACCCAGTGCGACGTGGCGACCCTCCGGCCATAACCCAGTGCGACGTGGCGACCCTCCGCCATAACCCAGTGCGACGTGGCGACCCTCCGCCATAACCCAGTGCGACGTGGCGACCCTCCGCCATAACCCAGTGCGACGTGGCGACCCACCAACATAACCCAGTGCGACGTGGCGACCCTCCAACATGACTTAGTGCGACGTGGCGACCCACCAACATAACCCAGTGTGACGTGGCGACCCCCCTCCATAACGCAGTGCGACGTGGCGACCCCCCACCATAACCCAGTGTGACGTGGCAACCTCCCGCCATAACGCAGTGCGACGTGGTGACCCTCCACCATAACCTAGTGCGACGTGTCGACCCCCCCACCATAACCCAGTGCAAGAAGCCGCAGAGTAACTAAGCTTTGGGTTTCTAAACAACAAAAACTCGGGCCGGGCTACCCATCAGGCAAATGCCGGCCACGCAGAGACCAGGGCTGACCGAGCAGCTCCACCACGCTACTGGCTGTTTCCTGCAGCGATGACATACTCTGGGGGCGGGGCCAGTGACATCAGGGGCAAAGCCGAAGTATGTTACTGCAGCTGAGACTCCCGTGTGCAGTGTAAACGGCTCCAAACTTGGGAATAATCCGGGTCAGAGCTGTGGTGGAAAGGCACCAGTCCTGGGTCTGACTTGGCGGGTCATTCCGCATTGATCGCTCGTTGCCGATTTTCGCAACGGAGCGATTAATTCGAAAATGCGCATGGTACGCAGTGCGCATGCGCTAAGTATTTTAGCTCAAAACTTAGTAGATTTACGCCAGAACGAAGAATTTTCATCGTTGAAGTGATCGGAGTGTGATTGACAGGAAGTGGGTGTTTCTGGGCGGAAACTGGACGTTTTCTGGGAGTGTGCGGAAAAATGCAGGCGTGCCAGGATAAAACGCGGGAGTCTCTGGAGAAACGGGGGAGTGGCTGTCCGAACGCAGGGCGTGTTTGTGACGTCAAACCAGGAACGAAACGGCCTGAGGTGATCGCAGTGTAGGAGTAAATCTGGAGCTACTCAGAAACTGCTAAGAATTTTCTATTCGCAATTCTGCTAATCTTTCATTCGCAATTCTGCTAAGCTAAGATACACTCCCAGAGGGCGGCGGCCTAGCGTGTGCAATGCTGCTAAAATCAGCTAGCGAGCGAACAACTCAGAATCACCTTCTTGGTTTGGAACTGTGGCCCTCATCTTGAGCTGTTCGCTCGCTAGCTACTTTTAGCAGAAATGCAAACACAAAGCCGCCACCCACTGGGAGCGTATCTTAGCAATTCTGCTATGCTAACGAAAGCAATTTCCTTGCAGTTTATGGCCCTCATTCCGAGTTGTTCGCTCGCTAGCTGCTTTTAGCAGCATTGCACACGCTAAGCCGCTGCCTACTGGGAGTGACTCTTAGCTTATCAAAATTGCGAACGAAAGATTAGCAGAATTGCGAATAGACACTTCTTAGCAGTTTCTGAGTAGCTCCACACTTACTCGGCATCTGCGATCAGTTCAGTGCTTGTCGTTCCTGGTTTGACGTCACAAACACACCCAGCGTTCGCCCAGACACTCCCCCCGTTTCTCCGGCCACTCCCGCGTTTTTTCCCAGAAACGGTAGCGTTTTTTCACACACTCCCATAAAACGTCCAGTTTCCGCCCAGAAACACCCACTTCCTGTCAATCGCATTACGATCACCAGAACGATGAAAAAACCTTGTAATGCCGTGAGTAAATTACCTAACTGCATAGCAAATTTATACCACTTTTACACTCGCACTCCCGGGTCACTCCCGGGATGCATTCCCGGGACTGACCCCTTTCACACTGCATTAAGACCTCGGATCGACCCGGGACAGCCCCATTTACACTGATCCCGGGATATCCCTGCAAATGCATTAGTATGTCATTAGAAATGGCCTTGGGCTCAGAAAAGATGACATCAGCTTTTCTGAGCCCAAGAAAGCTCCAATCCGAGTCCTTTTAACAGTCCCGGGATAGTGAATCCCGGGACGGACCCTTTCACACTACCCAGCTTCCCGGGACGGTCCCGGGACCAACCCTGCTTTTGACCTGGGATGAAATCCCGGGATGCTCGTCCCGGGAAATTGTCCCTGTACCCATTTACACTGAGAAGAATCCCGGGATGATGCGCGTTCACGTGCAATATCCCGGGATTTTTCTGCGAGTGTAAAAGGGGTATTACTTGGCGCAGTCGCACTGCGGACATTGCGCATGCGCATTAGCGACTAATCGCTCCGTTGCGAGAAAAAAATAACGAGCGAACAACTCGGAATGACCCCCTATGAGTAGCTCCAGACCTACTCCTACACTGCGATCAGCTCAGTCTGTTTAGTTCCTGGTTTGACGTCACAAACACGCCCTGCGTTCAGCCAGCCACTCCCCCGTTTCCCCAGCCACTCCTGCGTTTTTACCTGGCACACCTGCGGTTTTTAGCACACTCCCGGAAAACGCTCAGTTACCACCCAGAAACGCCCACTTCCTGTCAATCACACTACGATCAGCAGTGCGACTGAAAAGCTTTGTTCGCCGTGAGTAAAATAGCATAGTTTTGTGTAAAATTGCTTAGCGCGTGCGCCCTGCTGTACATACGCATGCGCAGAACTGACGGATTTTAGCCTATTAGCAATTCTGCTAAAATTAGCAGCAAGTGAACAACTCAGAATGAGGGCCTGTGTTCCAAATCTGGGGTCAGACCCGGGACCTAGGTGGGGAAGAGGTATAAAGAGGTTGTGAGGTTTGGGTCTGATTCTGTAATGGATGTTATTACACAGCCGATGCCACTTAGTATATACCGGCAGTGCGATAATTTGCGAATGCCGCAGGAGGTGTCTTGTGTAAATGGACAATGGTGGCGCAGTGCGGCATCTTCCACCATCGGGTGTATGTTAGGCCCTCTCCCTTACAGTAACTGTGAGCTTAGCGGCTCGCCGGCAGCTGGCGGGGTCAGTGAATAATAGAGGATTATGAGACGTGTCCTGAGGGAAGACATGTACGCAGCACATACAGGAGACCTCGTGCTGTACCCTCACACAGACTCTGCTGAACCAGGCCATTGTGTGGTGTGTGAGGGGAAAGTGATGACATAAACCCTGCCGCCAATACAAGCGCTCCGGGCGCGCTCCGCAAATACGCTCATTTGTCCGCTGGTAAATTCTTCCTCAGATTCTTCCCTTTCCATCAAACTTTCAGTGAATGGGAACGGCCATGGGAAATCCCGGACAGTCACAGCGCAGGGAACAGCCAATCAGCAGGCGCCACATGTATATACCTGCGGCGGAACCAGTCTCGTTACACGTGGCCATTCTGCACTCTGTAAGTGACCGCAGCACAGCAGAATGTAGTGTAATTACTGCTCTCTACTGCAGGTGTAGATATTACTGGCCTGTCTGTAATGGGTGCACCGAAGCCAAGTTCCGCCCACCAAAGCACACCCTCCCCCGGAGCAGTATGTCCCCCCCCTCCATCTTTTATGTCATCTATTCTGAGAGATGACACTGGAGCAGAATAGTAGACTGCGGCACTGTCTAAGCAGGCGCCATCTTCAGAAGCCATCCGCTGCTGATACAAGGCAAGGTGAGGGGAGGGGGGGGGGATGTGACCGTGGGTCCCACAGGTATTAATACGTCACAGTGATGTCACATGGATGGGTGACATCTAACAGGGACTCAACGCTTGGACAAGATTCACAAACTCATCATTTATTTGGTAAGGAAATAACCCACACATCAGTGAGATTACAGCGGGCTGGCGTCCGTGCTACCGAGCGCAATTACCACATTCACCAGGTGCCAGCACAGCAGCTGAGATGGACCCTGGACCTCTGGGTTTATGACCCAGGAGACCATCTGCGTATGCGCAGAGTGACACAGCGGCCGCAGGGGAAGCTCAGAGGGATCCGTTCAGATCCCTATGACGGCACCGATGCAGAAAGAAGCCCATAGGCTTGTATAAGGTAAGGCCAGCGTTTGCTGGTGTTACCCTCCGCATCGTAAACCCGGCGTCCGGGTCTTGGTACATTCTGGAAATGCTGTAAAACAGGGCGGGGCTACTTCCAGACAGGGTGTGGTTACATAGCGTGACGCTTTTCTACAATCCACAGCTTGAGAAATCACCCACTTAGATTAGTTAATGGAGGGGGTAAGGCGGGGCCAACCTATAGGGCTCTGGATTGTTTGAGGGAGGGGGCCCCCCAAACAGGAATCTTGCCTGGGGCCACATGAGGTGTAAATGTGTTTCTGGTGGGGGATATTGTTTCCCAGGCTCTAAGGCCTCGTGTGTGGACGGGTGAAGGGCTTATAGCTAATTCTTCCCTTTACTCTCGGACTTGATGTAAGAGGCTGCAGAGCGCAGAGGCCCGGATACCCGTTCTGCTATTGTCCAGTCGTTACTATGCTCGCCCAACGCTATACATGTGTGGCGATTAGACTATGCTCACAGGGGGTCATTACGAGTTGATCGCTCGCTAGCAATGTTTAGCAGCCGTGCAAGCGCTATGCCAACTCCCACTGGGAGTGTATCTTATCTTAGCAGAAGTGCGAACGAAAGGATCGCAGAGCGGCGGCAAAGTTTTTTTGTGCAGTTTTAGAGTAGCTCAAACCCTACTCAGCGCTTGCAATCACTTCAGACTGTTCAGTTCCTGTTTTGACATCACAAACACGCCCTGCGTTCGCCCAGACACGCCTGCGTTTTTCCTGGCATGCCTGCGTTTTTCCGAACACTCCCTGAAAACCGTCAGTTGACACCCAGAAACGCCCACTTCATGTCAATCACTCTGCGGCCAGCACTGCGACTGAAAAGCTTCGCTAGACCTTGTGTGAAACTACATCGGCCATTGTGAAAGTACGTCACACGTGCGCATTGCACCGCATACGCAAGCGCAGAAGTGCCTTTTTTTTGCCTCATCACTGCACAGCGACCGAATGCAGCTAGCGATCAACTCAGAATGACCACCACAGATTGACGGGTTATCGCTGCAGCCTTTCCCTCCTACTACGCTATTTCCACGCATCATGTCAGGGGAAGTGGTAGGGTTAGGCTGCTAGGAGGGGAGGGGGGAGGATTTGGCACCACCGGGGGGGGGGGGGAGGTGTTAGATTTAGACACTAAGGAATGGGTGGATTAGGTTTAGGCACCTCCGGTAGGTAGGTTAAGGTCAGGCACCACTGGGGGTAGGTTAGGCTGTGGGACGGGAGGGTTAAGGGGTAGGGGAGAGGGGGGAGTATACTTGTACGTTAGCCTGAAGGGGGTGGGGGAACTGCGCATGTACTGAACGGGTACAGGAGCCCCCTAAGCCCCAGCCTGATTGACATGCTGAGGGTGTATGGTGGTGGGCCAGGGGACAGTGACCGGGTCCATTCTACAAAACTCCATTTTGTGGGAGTGGCAAGGTCAGCGTCGGCTGCAGATCTTAGAGGGCCATCCTAAGTAAGACTAAGGTTGCCCAGATGACCGATGGTCCCGCAGAGCAGTGTCGGACTGGGGCATGTAGGGCCCACCGGGGGAATGCAATAGGAAAGGCCCATGTTTAGGGGTGTGGCCAGTCCACAGAGGGGGTGTGGCCTGACATCTCATTGGTTTGACTAACCATTAGAGAGTGCAACGTCTGGGCGGCTTCATAAATATATACAGTAATTCAGCTGCTGCATGCATGATAATGTTTCAGATTAATAACAGCAATGCACTGTAGAGAATGCACCATAGTCCAGTATAAAGTAACATATGTACAATGTATAATTCAAGTGCACAGTCTGGAACCTGATCCTTAGAGCAGGAGGTGGGGCCCCAGGCAGTGGGGCCCACCTGTGGATTCCCCTGTACCCGTGTGGGCCAGTCCAAGCCTGCCGCAGAGCGATCCGCTGGTGCGTCTCCAGATGCTGGTAGGAGGTGTCTATTTACACCAGACCCCTCCTACTGCAGTAGCATATTAGCTGTACGGAATTGCCGCTTCCCTGTACCTTCCTCCCGCTGCGCAATACCGTACAACTGGGAATCAGGCCCTATAGTTTTCCATGAAACCACCAGCTTTGTTTGTCCAGCACAGAAAAGTGTTTCCATTAATTGCTTTTGGCAGCAGTATTTTCTTAAAAACATGAGCAGAAAACATTGATGGCAGGAAAACATGGCCTCCCACCATCAGGAGAAAGAACACTGATGGCATGAAAACATGGCCTCCTTCCAGCAGGAGAAAGAACACTGATGGCATGAAAACATGGCCTCCCACCATCAGGAGAAAGAACACTGATGGCATGAAAACATGGCCTCCCACCAGCAGGGAAAAGAACATTGATGGCAGGAAACATGGCCTCTCACCAACAGGCGAAAGAACATTGATGGCAGGAAACATGGCCTCTCACCAATAGGGAAAAGAACATTGATGGCAGGAATACATGGCCTCCCACCAGCAGGGGAAAGAACATTGATAGAAAGAAAACATGGCCTCCCACCAGCAGGGGAGAGAACATTGATGGCAGGAAACATGGCCTCTCACCAACAGGGAAAAGAACATTGATGGCAGGAAAACATGGCCTCTCACCAACAGGAGAAAGAACACTGATGGCATGAAAACATGGCCTCCCACCAGCAGGAGAAAGAACACTGATGGCATGAAAACATGGCCTCCCACCAGCAGGAGAAAGAACACTGATGGCATGAAAACATGGCCTCCCACCAGCAGGAGAAAGAACACTGATGGCATGAAAACATGGCCTCCCACCAGCAGGAGAAAGAACACTGATGTCATGAAAACATGGCCTCCCACCATCAGGAGAAAGAACACTGATGGCATGAAAACATGGCCTCCCACCAGCAGGAGAAAGAACACTGATGGCATGAAAACATGGCCTCCCACCAGCAGGGGAAAGAACATTGATGGCAGGAAAACATGGCCTCTCACCAGCAGGGGAAAGAACATTGATGGCAGGAAACATGGCCTCTCACCATCAGGATAAAGAACATTGATGGCAGGAAAACATGGCCTCTCACCAGCAGGAGAAAGAACATTGATGGCAGGAAAACATGGCCTCCCACCATCAGGAGAAAGAACATTGATGGCAGAAAAACATGTCCTCCCACCAGCAGGGGAAAGAACATTGTTGGCAGGAAAACATGGCCTCTCACCAGCAGGAGAAAGAACATTGATGGCAGTTAAACATGGCCTCTCACCAGCAGGAGAAAGAACATTGATGGCAGGAAAACATGTCCTCCCACCAGCAGGGGAAAGAACATTGATGGCAGGAAAACATGGCCTCTCACCAGCAGGAGAAAGAACATTGATGGCAGTTAAACATGGCCTCTCACCAGCAGGAGAAAGAACATTGATGGCAAGAAAACATGTCCTCCCACCAGCAGGGGAAAGAACATTGATGGCAGGAAAACATGTCCTCCCACCAGCAGAGGAAAGAACATTGATGGCAGGAAAACATGGCCTCCCACCATCAGGAGAAAGAACATTGATGGCAGAAAAACATGTCCTCCCACCAGCAGGGGAAAGAACATTGATGGCAGGAAACATGGCCTCTCACCAACAAGGAAAATAACATTGATGACAGGAAACATGGCCTCTCACCAACAGGGAAAAGAACATTGATGGCAGGAAAACATGGCCTCCTACCATCAGGGGAAAGAACATTGATGGCAGGAAAACATGGCCTCCCACCAGCAGAGGAAAGAACATTGATGGCAGGAAAACATGGCCTCCCACCTTCAGGAGAAACCTGTTTGATGCCCATGATACATGCACATGACCTTGGTGTAATGTAAGAAGTCATGTGATGGCCTAGCCCGGCTTGGTGTAAGAAAGCAGCTTTTGTTCAGTACACCAGTGCCACTCAGCACGTCCTCACTGTTGCATTACTGCAGTGTCTGTTGGTGTCTTACGACACGCGGCAGCGCTCATTTATCTGCCAAACTGCTGTTATGATTGAGACATGAACACGTTGCAGCATAGACCAGTGTTAGGAGGAGATACAAGGAGTGACATACAAGAGGACAGCTTTATATGAAGACACTGACATACCTCCCCACTGTCCTGAGGTCAGCGGATCACTCCCATTCCTGTCACATTTACAGATAAGAGTTACTGTCTGGCTGAGCTAGGCCACTATAAATGTACATGTCCGTATAGTTACAGATGTACCTGGTGACATATAGAAAGTGTGTGTGTGTATATAGACACACATATAGCGTATGTATACTGTATGGAGGCTTTCTGTGTATGTGGTGCACACTTGCAGCGCTGTCACCGGCATCTCCCGAGATCTGTGTGATGATGAGATGGACAAATTGAATTTTAGCAAATGACCAGAATAATTGAAGCCTCTTGTGGCATCCTGCTGGTCCCACGCCGGCCGCACTCCTGGGTCCCCTGAACCTGACACAGGCCTATCTGGACTTGTATGGATCACCTTAGAGCATAGGTTCTCGAACTTGGTCCTCAGGACCCCACACAGTGCATGTTTTGCAGGTAACCCAGCAGGTGCACAGGTGTATTAATTGCTCACTGACACATTTTAAAAGGTCCACAGGTGGAGCTAATTATTTCACTTGCGATTTTGTGAGGAGACCTGCAAAACATGCACTGTGTGGGGTCCTGAGGACTGAGTTTGAGAACCTGTGCCTTAGAGGCCTGGCTGGGCCCAGGTACTTTTCAGGGGGTGTGGCCTAACCATGGGAGGTGGAACCCCCTCCCCCAGACATAAATAGTACTTTAAGCCCCTCCCTGGTCACACTGCAGCCCAGCACACAGCAGTGTGAGGAGAAGTGCTGCAGGGTGAGTGGTGGGGGACTTGGGGCCTCTTTATCATGCCTGGGCCCCGGGTAAATAGTACCTGCTCCCCCCCTCTCTGCACCACTGCTTAGAGGTAGTTTTATGGCTACATCTTCTGCCCGGCTTCCAGTACATTTTGTTGCTATTCCCAGTATGTATGTATGTATGTATGTATGTATGTATGTATGTATGTATGTATGTATGTATGTATGTATGTATGTATGTATGTATGTATGTATGTATGTATGTATGTATGTATGTATGTATGTATGTATGTATGTATGTATGTATGTATGTATGTATGTATGTATGTATGTATACCAAGGGAAGCCACGGGACACGGTACTGAAGAGGTGTGGGTTAATCCGGGGAGGAATGGCCACATCCCTACAAAATGTATCTTTCCCAGCTTTGGCGCCCACACAGAGGACATTTGTCCCCCTCAGCAGCTGCTGCACCCACAGGATGGCGGGGACGTTAGGGTGGGGAGCATGCGCACTTAGGAGAAAGTCCCTTCCCATGCCTCCTGCAGATGACATAGCCCCGCCCATAGCAGCCGGCACCTATTGGGAGAGACGTCCTCCAGAGTGCACCCCTGCCCCCATGTCCCCTCCTCCCCACCCCCTGTAACAGCTATCCTGGGCCCATTCTGAGCCACCACTGGGCGCCTCCGAGAAGCCAGGGCCCATGTAATCAGTTTCCTCTCACACCCCTAATAACTACAGCTAGGGTGATTGGCTTCTGGGGGAAATAGTTCCAGTGTGTATGAGTGTGCGTTTATATGTCAGGGAATATAGAGTGCAAGCTCCTGTGGGTCAGGGGCTGAAACCAATGACAATTATTCTCTGTACAGAGCTGCAGACATCTGTGATGCTAAATACATAAATGATAATAATGATAGATGCTGGGGTCCCGGGGCAGAGGCACGAGGTATCGGCTGGGATCTGAGTCACTGCAGCAGTGTTGGCGGGCGCCCATCTGTGAGCTTATACACCCACTGCTACAAACGCCTTCCCCGGTACATCAGTGCGGCCGGATGTGCAAGGACTGAGACGCCGGTATTAGCGCCGGTACACCCTGTAATACAGACCTCACATGTCATCAGTCGCACCACAGAAACTGCAGCGTCTCCATCTGACCACGGCCTCCTATGCCTGCGGCTATGCACCGACACACCCTGACACCCTATAATACGCCTACTGATCGCTCCATATCTGTGTGCACTACTAGCTCCTCCCAGTTACCACCCCTGACACTCCCATACCACGCCCACTGAGCGGCCCATGTATGCAGGGACTACTAGCCGCCTCCCAGTCACTGCCCCTGACACTCCCATACCACGCCCACTGATCGTTCCATATCTGTGCACACTACTAGCTCCTCCCAGTTACCTCCCCTGACACCCCCATACCACGCCCACTGAGTGGGCCATATCTGTGTGCACTACTAGCTCCTCCCAGTCACCACTCCTGACACTCCCATACCACACCCACTGAGTGTCCCATGTCTCCGTGCACTACTAGCTTCTCCCAGTCACCACCCCTGACATTCCCATACCACACCCACTGAGCGGCCCATGTCTGTGCATGCTACTAGCCGCCTCCCAGTCACTGCCCCTGGAACTGCCATACCACACCCACTGAGTGGCCCATGTCTGCGTGCACTACTAGTTCCTCCCAGTTACCGCCCCTGACATTCCCATACCACACCCACTGAGCGGCCCATGTCTGTGCATGCTACTAGCCGCCTCCCAGTCACTGCCCCTGGAACTGCCATACCACACCCACTGAGTGGCCCATGTCTGCGTGCACTACTAGTTCCTCCCAGTTACCGCCCCTGACATTCCCATACCACACCCACTGAGCGGCCCATGTCTGTGCATGCTACTAGCCGCCTCCTAGTCACTGCCCCTGGAACTGCCATACCATGACCACTGAGTGGCCCATGTCTGCGTGCACTACTAGTTCCTCCCAGTTACCGCCCCTGACACCCCTTACTACACCCACTAAGCGGCACACTACTAGCCGCCCCCCAATCACTGCCCCTGACACTCCCATACTACGCCCACTGAGCGGGCCATATTTGTGTGCACTACTAGCTCCTCCCAGTCACCGCCCCTGACATTCCCATACCACGCCCACTGAGGACCCATGTCTGTGCGTGCTAATAGCCGCCTCCCAGTCACCACAAAGTGGCTGCCTTCCACTCAATCACACCACAGGCTCCAAGTGAACTGTCACTCTGTATTAACATAAATACTGTGCCAGGGCACAAAATGTCTGCCGCCCATGTCAGTAGGTCACAGGTCACACGCAAGACCGCCAGCTTTATTTATACTAACAGACCAGAGGACAAAACAACCAATCATCGTTTATTTACATATAAAAGTCACATATTAAGAGGTATGAGGCACCAGAGCAAAACTGCAATACCACCGGTGGCTTTCTGTCTGCCCTTATCCCCTTCTACACGTGTTACACATATGTAAATATAACACCACTGTGCCAACATGTGTGTGCATGTATGTATATGTGTGTGTGCATGTATTATTCACGTCTTTTACAAAAACCTTATACCTAACTCACAAAATATACGTATCCGTCCCCGCAGCTGACCACCCTTGTACAATACCTATCTATGCTCTTATCCTGAATGAAGTGTAAGCTCTGCGCCCAATGCAGAAATCAGAGCGGCAGAATGACAGGGCGTACAGCAATCCCAGGTTTAGGCAGATTCAGACGCATGAGCCGAGACATAGTGGTAATCTTATATATAATAAATCCGTGTTCTGCGTCATCTCCTGCAGCTTTCAGATGCTCTGTCACAATCTACTAGTAAACGTTTTATTTATTGGAGGTGTAGTACCGCCCAGGAGCTGCAGGTGTCGCTATACGCCGCTGCTTCCTATGGAAACGCTTAGTGATTGTTTAACAGTTTCAATAAATAACCATTAGTATAATCTATGTGTGAGCGACATTACATCAATGCAGCGAAAGCGTGTAGCGTCACCGGCGGCTTCTGAATGGCGCATGGGATTCTCGCTAACCCCCGGATGAGAGCACTGAGTGTAATCCCGTTCTGAAGAGATATCTCCAATAGGACCCCTGTCATGTGTGTCTTAATAACTAGAATTATAAGGAAAGAATGTGTCCTTGTCATTCGCGGTGACAGCGACGAAGAACACGTGCTGCATAGCTGCACGACGGCCGACTTCTTATCCCAACACATAGAGGAATACGTCAGACAGAAATAAACGATCCTTGATCTTTGTTGACGAACTCAGGATTGACACAGCGACCCTTTCTCCTGGTTACTCTTTGATGGCGGTGGAATTTGGCGTAGCAGCGGAGACCTGTGTAATGACAGACGCATATATTAACATAACAAGTACTGTATTGTGCCACGCACGTCTGACAACCGTCAGTAAATTCAGTGTGAGGTCAAACAGCCATCATTCACGGCCTCCCAGTAACGGGCATATTTATCACAATCCGCATTGTAAATATTTTTTGCCCAAGTTGGCAATGTGGAAATGAATATCGGCGGACGCATGTCACCAGGGGCGATGGTGAGGCTCCCTCTGACACAATCGGAGAATTAGTAGGCCATCGGCTGCTATAGGGCAAGTCCGTCGTTCCCCAAGGCTGCAGGACAATCCTTTATTTATTGTTTTATTATATTTTATACTATAGGGTAACGCCATCTGAAGACCAGTGCTGTGCGAGTGTGACTGTGACCAGTGCTGTGTGTGAGTGTGATCAGCACTGTGTGTCTGTGACTAGTGCTGTGTGCGAGTGTGACCGGTGCTGTGTGTCTGTGACCGGTGCTGTGTGTGATCAGTGCTGTGTGCGAGTGTGACCAGTGCTGTACGAGTGTGATCAGTGCTGTGCGAGTGTGACCAGTGCTGTGCAAGTGTGATCAGTGCTGTGCAAGTGTGAGCAGTGCTGTACAAGTGTGATCAGTGCTGTGCAAGTGTGACCAGTGCTGTACAAGTGTGACCAGTGCTGTACAAGTGTGACCAGTGCTGTGCAAGTGTGACCAGTGCTGTACAAGTGTGATCAGTGCTGTGCAAGTGTGACCAGTGCTGTGCAAGTGTGACCAGTGCTGTACAAGTGTGATCAGTGCTGTGCAAGTGTGACCAGTGCTGTACAAGTGTGATCAGTGCTGTGCAAGTGTGACCAGTGCTGTGTGTGAGTGTGATCAGTGCTGTGTGAGTGTGACCAGTGCTGTGTGTGAGTGTGACCAGTGCTGTGTGTGAGTGTGACCAGTGCTGTGTGAGTGTAACCAGTGCTGTGCAAGTGTGACCAGTGCTGTACAAGTGTGATCAGTGCTGTGCAAGTGTGACCAGTGCTGTGTGTGAGTGTGACCAGTGCTGTGTGTGAGTGTGACCAGTGCTGTGTGTGAGTGTGACCAGTGCTGTGCAAGTGTGACCAGTGCTGTGTGTGAGTGTGACCAGTGCTGTGTGTGAGTGTGACCAGTGCTGTGTGAATGTGACCAGTTCTGTGTGAGTGTGACCAGTGCTGTGCGAGTGTGACCAGTGCTGTACAAGTGTGATCAGTGCTATGTGTAAGTGTGACCAGTGCTGTGTGTGAGTGTGACCAGTGCTGTGTGTGAGTGTGACCAGTGCTGTGTGAATGTGACCAGTTCTGTGTGAGTGTGACCAGTGCTGTGTGTGAGTGTGACCAGTGCTGTGTGTGAGTGTGACCAGTGCTGTGTGTGAGTGTGACCAGTGCTGTGTGAATGTGACCAGTTCTGTGTGAGTGTGACCAGTGCTGTGCGAGTGTGACCAGTGCTGTACAAGTGTGATCAGTGCTATGTGTAAGTGTGACCAGTGCTGTGTGTGAGTGTGACCAGTGCTGTGTGAGTGTGACCAGTGCTGTGCGAGTGTGACCAGTGCTGTGTGTGAGTGTGACCAGTGCTGTGTGAGTGTGACCAGTGCTGTGCAAGTGTGACCAGTGCTGTGTGTGAGTGTGATCAGTGCTGTGTGTGAGTGTGACCAGTGCTGTGTGTGAGTGTGACCAGTGCTGTGTGAGTGTGACCAGTGCTGTGCAAGTGTGACCAGTGCTGTGTGTGAGTGTGACCAGTGCTGTGCGAGTGTGACAAGTGCTGTACAAGTGTGATCAGTGCTGTGTGTGAGTGTGATCAGTGCTGTGCGAGTGTGACCAGTGCTGTGTGTGAGTGTGACCAGTGCTGTGTGTGAGTGTGACAAGTGCTGTACAAGTGTGATCAGTGCTGTGTGTGAGTGTGATCAGTGCTGTGCGAGTGTGACCAGTGCTGTGTGTGAGTGTGACCAGTGCTGTGTGTGAGTGTGACCAGTGCTGTGTGTGAGTGTGATCAGTGCTGTGCGAGTGTGACCAGTGCTGTGTGTGAGTGTGACCAGTGCTGTGCAGGTGTGTGACCAGTGCTGTGCGGGAGTGACCACACAATATGATTGCATTCAGTAATGAGATCCTGGGCTGTAGTATGTCAGATGTGATGAGTGATAAATGGCTGGGCGGCTGCTCATCTCCATGCTGTTATAATGATGGAAGCCTGTGTGCCCCTGTGACTGTGTCCAGCTACGGAGCCAGGTCCCAGCACACAGACTGCACATGAGTGTGACTCACTAGCGCGTGATACCGACCTTCAGTGCACATGCAGTCATCGTAGCACTTGTTGTTGAGGCCCCGGTTGTGCGGCTTGCAGAGGTGTTCCCTGAGGTCACAGCAGGAGCCTGGGAGGAAGGAGAATGACAGAGTGACTGCAGAGTGTACTCAGTGACACAGGTGTACCCCGGGGGGGGTCTCCTCGTGCTGGGAGAGAAGCCAGGAACGCCCCTGCACACCGGGAGTGTTACTAATAATCCAGTATTCTGATATGACATGAACAGTCTGCGGGATCCTGCGCTGGAATGTAATGGAGTATAACATGGATCACACAGGATCACACACAGTCACAGTATGTCATACGCCGTGAATCTGGTGTATAGATCCCAGTCACAGTACAGGTAGGAAATACTGTATCCGAGTGCAATCCTCATATACCTGATTCACTGATGCTCCCGATACCAGCGCTATCCAATAACAATGCTCGCACGGTGCGCACCCCGGGGGGGCCCAGTGCTATCAGCATCTCACTGGCTGTGATCACCTCTGTCTGATTGACAGGCAGAGGCGGTCGCGGGGCGAAAGGCGCGTGCCAACCGCGTTAGAATGCCGTTGGCGGGGCACAGTCCGGACAACGAAGGTGTGTCTGGTCCGTTGGGGGAACATTCAGGAGCTGCGCTGGCTGGGAGCTACTCAGGTACAAAAGCATAGAGCCAGACACGCGGAGCGGACTATCCCTGTGCTGGGCGTCCCCCCGCGTGTCTGTGATCATACATGTACTAAATTCAGCACATCTACGATCCAGTCTGAATCACCCCCATAATCTGGTAACAATATGTCGCAGTCAGTCACAGTCAGTCACAGTTAGGGAGGCCAATTAGCGGGATCCTGGGATTTGGGGCCAAAAACGTCCGGGATTCAATCCCGGGATTGGAAGCTCCAAATCCGGGGGATTGAGGGATCAGACGCTGCCCGTCGTCCTCCTCCCGGCTCCCCAGCGCAGCGTGACGCGCAGTGAGACGTCATGCTGCGCTGTGACACGCCGCCGGGAGAGAGCTGATGATATGTGCCACCGGCCCGCTCCAGGTTTCTGGTGAGTTATGTGTGCGGGGCGAGGGGGGCGGCCATACAGCGAAACGCCAATCCCTGGGATCCCGGGTATCCTGAGAGTGACCAATGGCCTCCCTAGTCACAGTACAGATAGGATATAATGTATCTAAGTGCTCGCAGAGTCCCTTTACACGCCAGTGGTCATATAACCGTGATGTAACACGTTACACGGTTCTTACCTGGGAGACAGTCCAGGTGATGGTCACACGGCTCCTCAGACAATGAGGTGGCATTTATCCTCTCTCTCTGTTTACCTGTCAGACATTACAGCAATCAGACAATGTGCATTATAAACACCACCACCACCGCCCCCCCATCCAACACCACCACATGACACTAACAGCGGCAATCTAACAGCAGCAGGACATAGCGGCAGGCCTGTCAGTCACTCCCCCCCCCAACATCACTACATGACACTAACAGCGGCAATCTAACAGCAGCAGGACATAGCGGCAGGCCTGTCAGTCACCCCTCCCCCCCAACATCACTACATAACACTAACAGCGGCAATCTAACAGCAGCAGGACATAGCGGCAGGACTGTCAGTCACCCCTCCCCCCCAACATCACTACATAACACTAACAGCGGCAATCTAACAGCAGCAGGACATAGCGGCAGGACTGTCAGTCACCCCTCCCCCCCCAACATCACTACATGACACTAACGGCGGCAATCTAACAGCAGCAGGACATAGCGGCAGGACTGTCAGTCACCCCTCCCCTCCAACATCACTACAGGACACTGACAGTGGCAATCTAACAGCAGCAGGACATAGCGGCAGGACTGTCAGTCACCCCTCCCCCCCAACATCACCACATGACACTGACAGCGGCAGTCTAACAGCAGCAGGACATAGCGGCAGGACTATCAGTCACCCCTCCCCCCCAACATCACTACATGACACTGACAACGGCAATCTAACAGCAGCAGGACTGTCAGTCACCCCTCCCCCCAACATCACTACATGACACTGACAGCGGCAGTCTAATAGCAGCAGGACATAGCTGCAGGACTGTCAGTCACCCCTCCCCCCCAACATCACTACAGGACACTGACAGCGGCAATCTAACAGCAGCAGGACATAGCGGCAGGACTGTCAGTCACCCTTCCCCCCCAACATCACCACATGACACTGACAGCGGCAGTCTAACAGCAGCAGGACATAGCGGCAGGACTGTCAGTCACCCCTCCCCCCCAACATCACTACATGACACTAACAATGGCAATCTAACAGCAGCAGGACATAGCGGCAGGCCTGTCAGTCACCCCTCCCCCCCCAACATCACTACATGACACTGACAGCGGCAGTCTAACAGCAGCAGGACATAGCGGCAGGACTGTCAGTCACCCCTCCCCCCCAACATCACTACATGACACTGACAACGGCAATCTAACAGCAGCAGGACTGTCAGTCACCCCTCCCCCCTACATCACCACATGACACTGACAGCGGCAGTCTAACAGCAGCAGGACATAGCGGCAGGACTGTCAGTCACCCCTCCCCCCCAACATCACTACATGACACTGACAACGGCAATCTAACAGCAGCAGGACTGTCAGTCACCCCTCCCCCCAACATCACTACATGACACTGACAGCGGCAATCTAACAGCAGCAGGGCATAGCGGGCAGGACTGTCAGTCACCCCTCCCCCCCCAACATCACTACCTGACACTAACAGCGGCAATCTAACAGCAGCAGGACTGTCAGTCACCCCTCTTCTCCAACATCACTACATGACACTGACAGCGGCATTCTAACAGCAGCAGGACATAGCGGCAGGACTGTCAGTCACCCCTCCCCCCAACATCACTACATAACACTAACGACGGCAATCTAACAGCAGCAGGACATAGCGGCAGGACTGTCAGTCACCCCTCCCCCCAACATCACTACATAACACTAACGACGGCAATCTAACAGCAGCAGGACATAGCGGCAGGACTGTCAGTCACCCCTCCCCCCAACATCACTACATAACACTAACGGCAGCAATCTAACAGCAGTAGGACATAGCGGCAGGACTGTCAGTCACCCCTCCCCTCCAACATCACTACAGGACACTGACAGCGGCAATCTAGCAGCAGCAGGACATGGCGGCAGGACTGTCAGTCACCCCTCTCCTCCAACATCACTACAGGACACTGACAGCGGCAATCTAACAGCAGCAGGACATAGCGGCAGGACTGTCAGTCACCCCTCCCCCCAACATCACCACATGACACTGACAGCGGCAGTCTAACAGCAGCAGGACATAGTGGCAGGACTGTCAGTCACCCCTCCCCTCCAACATCACTACAGGACACTGACAGCGGCAATCTAACAGCAGCAGGACATAGCTGCAGGACTGTCAGTCACCCCTCCCCTCCAACATCACTACAGGACACTGACAGCGGCAATCTAACAGCAGCAGGACATAGAGGCAGGACTGTCAGTCACCCCTCCCCCCCCAACATCACCACATGACACTGACAGCGGCAGTCTAACAGCAGCAGGACATAGCGGCAGGACTGTCAGTCACCCCTCCCCCCCAACATCACTACATGACACTGACGGCGGCAATCTAACAGCAGCAGGACATAGCGGTAGGACTGTCAGTCACCCCTCCCCCCCAACATCACTACATGACACTGACAGCGGCAGTCTAACAGCAGCAGGACATAGCGGCAGGACTGTCAGTCACCCCTCCCCCCCAACATCACTACATGACACTGACGGCGGCAATCTAACAGCAGCAGGACATAGCGGTAGGACTGTCAGTCACCCCTCCCCCCCCAACATCACTACATGACACTGACAGCTGCAATCTAACAGCAGCAGGACTGTCAGTCACCCCTCCAACCTCACTACATAACACTAACAGGGGCAATCTATTAGCAGCAGGACATAGTGGTAGGACTGCTGCAATCTAACAGCAGCAGGACAAAGAGGCAGGACTACGGCAATCTAACAGCAGCAGGACTGTCAGTCACTCCTCCCCCCCAACATCACTACATGACACTGACAATGGCAATCTAACAGCAGCAGGACATAGCTGCAGGACTGTCAGTCACCCCTCCCCTCCAACATCACTACAGGACACTGACAGCGGCAATCTAACAGCAGTAGGACATAGCTGCAGGACTGTCAGTCACCCCTCCCCTCCAACATCACTACAGGACACTGACAGCGGCAATCTAACAGCAGCAGGACATAGAGGCAGGACTGTCAGTCACCCCTCCCCCCCAACATCACCACATGACACTGACAGCGGCAGTCTAACAGCAGCAGGACATAGCGGCAGGACTGTCAGTCACCCCTCCCCCCCAACATCACTACATGACACTGACGGTGGCAATCTAACAGCAGCAGGACATAGCGGTAGGACTGTCAGTCACCCCTCCCCCCCAACATCACTACATGACACTGACAGCTGCAATCTAACAGCAGCAGGACTGTCAGTCACCCCTCCAACCTCACTACATAACACTAACAGGGGCAATCTATTAGCAGCAGGACATAGTGGTAGGACTGCTGCAATCTAACAGCAGCAGGACAAAGAGGCAGGACTACGGCAATCTAACAGCAGCAGGACTGTCAGTCACTCCTCCCCCCCAACATCACTACATGACACTGACAATGGCAATCTAACAGCAGCAGGACATAGTGGCAGGACTGTGACCTACCTATACATATATATGTGTGTGTGTGTGTGTGTGTGTGTGTGTGTGTGTGTGTGTGTGTGTGTGTGTGTGTGTAGGTAGGTCTGTGTTATATAAGACGAGTGCAGAACGACTCCTTCCATCTTTGTGCCACGTAATTACCTTTCTTCGGCGAGGGCCACGTGTCCGGCTTCATGTCTTCATAATCTGTCCAGTCAAACAGGGTCATATCCAGTGTAGGCGTCACATCGGCTCCTTTCCTCCCATGAGGCTACAAAACACAATAACATGGAATGTTCCTAATTCATTCTTATGTGTATTCTCTGTGTGTTCCCGGAGCTCCCGTACCTCAGGCATGTAATACACTAGTACCATGAGACAGAGCACTGCCGGGACCTGAGACATGCACACGTTACACACATGGGACCTGAGACCTGAGACGTGCACACGTTACACACATGGGACCTGAGACGTGCACACGTTACACACATGGGACCTGAGATGTGCACACGTTACACCACATGGGACCTGAGACGTGCACACGTTACCCCACATGGGACCTGAGACGTGCACACGTTACCCCACATGGGACCTGAGACGTGCACCCGTTACACCACATGGGACCTGAGACGTGCACACGTTACACCACATGGGACCTGAGACGTGCACACGTCGCCCCACATGGGACCTGAGACATGCATATGTTACACACATGGGACCTGAGACATGCACACGACGCCCCACATGGGACCTGAGACATGCACATGTTACACCACATAGGACCTGAGACGTGCACACGTTACACACATGGGACCTGAGACATGCACACGTCACCCCACATGGGACCTGAGACATGCACACGTTACACCACATGGGACCTGAGACATGCACACGTCGCCCCACATGGGAACTGAGACATGCACATGTTACACACATGGGACCTGAGACATGCACACGTTACACACATGGGACCTGAGACGAGCACACGTTACACCACATGGGACCTGAGACGTGCACACGTTACACCACATGGGACCTGAGAGGTGCACACATTACCCCACATGGGACCTGAGACGTGCACATGTTACCCCACATGGGACCTGAGACGTGCACACATTACCCCACATGGGACCTGAGACGTGCACATGTTACCCCACATGGGACCTGAGACGTGCACACGTTACACCACATAGGACCTGAGACGTGCACATGTTACACCACATGAGACCTGAGACATACACATGTTACACCACATGGGACCTGAGACGTGCACACGTTACACACATGGGACCTGAGACGTGCACACGTTACACACATGGGACCTGAGACGTGCACACGTTACACCACATGGGAACTGAGACATGCACATGTCGCCCCACATGGGACCTGAGACGTGCACACGTTACACACATGGGACCTGAGACGTGCACATGTTACACCACATGAGACCTGAGACATACACATGTTACACCACATAGGACCTGAGACGTGCACATGTTACACCACATGGGACCTGAGAGGTGCACACATTACCCCACATGGAACCTGAGACGTGCACACGTTACACACATGGGACCTGAGACGTGCACACGTTGCACACATGGGACCTGAGACGTGCACACGTTACACACATGGGACCTGAGACGTGCACACGTTACGCACATGGGACCTGAAACATGCACATGTTACACCACATGAGACCTGAGACATACACATGTTACACCACATAGGACCTGAGACGTGCACATGTTACACCACATGAGACCTGAGACATACACATGTTACACCACATGGGACCTGAGAGGTGCACTCATTACCCCACATGGGACCTGAGACGTGCACACGTTGCACACATGGGACCTGAGACGTGCACACGTTACACACATGGGACCTGAGACGTGCACACGTTACACACATGGGACCTGAGACGTGCACACGTTACACACATGGGACATGAGACGTGCACACGTTACACACATGGGACCTGAGACGTGCACACGTTACACCACATGGGAACTGAGACATGCACATGTCGCCCCACATGGGACCTGAGACGTGCACACGTTACACACATGGGACCTGAGACGTGCACACGTTACCCAACATGGGACCTGAGATGTGCACACGTTACACCACATGGGACCTGAGACGTGCACACGTTACCCCAGATGGGACCTAAGACATGCACACGTTACACACATGGGACCTGAGACGTGCACGTGTTACACCACATGAGACCTGAGACATACACATGTTACACCACATAGGACCTGAGACGTGCACATGTTACACCACATGGGACCTGAGAGGTGCACACATTACCCCACATGGAACCTGAGACGTGCACACGTTACACACATGGGACCTGAGATGTGCACACGTTACACCACATGGGACCTGAGACGTGCACACGTTACACACATGGGACCTGAGACGTGCACACGTTGCACACATGGGACCTGAGACATGCACACGTTACACACATGGGACCTGAGACGTGCACACATTACGCACATGGGACCTGAGACATGCACATGTTACACCACATGAGACCTGAGACATACACATGTTACACCACATAGGACCTGAGACGTGCACATGTTACACCACATGAGACCTGAGACATACACATGTTACACCACATGGGACCTGAGAGGTGCACACGTTGCACACATGGGACCTGAGACGTGCACACGTTGCACACATGGGACCTGAGACGTGCACACGTTACACACATGGGACCTGAGACGTGCACACGTTACACCACATGGGAACTGAGACATGCACACGTTGCACACATGGGACCTGAGACGTGCACACGTTACACACATGGGACCTGAGACGTGCACACGTTACACACATGGGACCTGAGACGTGCACACGTTACACCACATGGGAACTGAGACATGCACATGTCGCCCCACATGGGACCTGAGACGTGCACACGTTACACACATGGGACCTGAGACGTGCACATGTTACCCCACATGGGACCTGAGATGTGCACACGTTACACCACATGGGACCTGAGACGTGCACACGTTACCCCAGATGGGACCTAAGACATGCACACGTTACACACATGGGACCTGAGAGGTGCACACGTTACCCCACATGGGACCTGAGACGTGCACATGTTACCCCACATGGGACCTGAGACGTGCACACGTTACCCCAGATGGGACCTGAGATGTGCACACGTTACACCACATGGGACCTGAGACGTGCACACGTTACACACATGGGACCTGAGATGTGCACACGTTACACCACATGGGACCTGAGACGTGCACACGTTACACCACGTAGAGCCCCTCGTATGAATAATAATGACATTGCTGCAGACGTTGTCATAATAAAAACTATCGTACGATATAAATAACTGTGACTTCATAGAGTGTAAGTATCCGATCTCACCCAGACTCGCGTTTTTGTTGTTCTGTTCCCAATTATAAAGCGCAACAGACATAGGTGGTCATTCCGAGTTGTTCGCTCGGTAAATTTCATCGCATCGCAGCGATTTTCCGCTTAGTGCGCATGCGCAATGTTCGCACTGCGACTGCGCCAAGTAAATTTGCTATGAAGGTAGTATTTTTACTCTCGGCTTTTTCATCGCTCCGGCGATCGTAGTGTGATTGACAGGAAATGGGTGTTTCTGGGCGGAAACAGGCCGTTTTATGGGCATGTGGGAAAAAACGCTACCGTTTCCGGAAAAAACGCAGGAGTGGCTGGAGAAACGGAGGAGTGTCTGGGCGAACGCTGGGTGTGTTTATGACGTCAAACCAGGAACGACAAGCACTGAACTGATCGCAGATGCCGAGTAAGTCTGAAGCTACTCAGAAACTGCTATGAGGTGTGTAATCGCAATATTGCGAATCTTTCGTTCGCAATTTTAAGAAGCTAAGATTCACTCCCAGTAGGCGGCGGCTTAGCGTGTGCAACTCTGCTAAAATCGCCTTGCGAGCGAACAACTCGGAATGACCTCCATAGGCCCTCATTCCGAGTTGATCGCTCGCTAGCTAGCTGCTTTTAGCAGCATTGCAGACGCTAGGCCGCCGCCCTCTGGGAGTGTATCTTAGTTTAGCAGAATTGCGAACGAAAGATTAGCAGAATTGCTACTAAATATTTCCCTGCTGCAGTTTCTCAGTAGCTCCGAACCTACTCCTAGACTGCGATCACCTCAGTCTGTTTAGTTCCTGTTTTGACGTCACAAACACGCCCTGCGTTCACCCAGACACTCCCCCATTTCTCCAGACACTCCCCCATTTCTCCAGACACTCCCACGTTTCTCCTGCCACTCCTGCGTTTTTACCTGACACGCCTGCATGTTTTTGCACACTCCCGGAAAACGCTCAGTTACCACCCAGAATCACCCACTTCCTGTCAATCACTCCCCGATCAGCAGAGCATAGTTTTATGTGAAAGTACTTAGCGCGCGCGCCATGCGGCCCATACGCATGAGCAGAACAGCCGATTTTTAGCCTGATTGCTGCGCTGCGAACAACAGCAGCTAGCGATCAACTCTGAATGACCCCCAATATGCAAAGGTAATAACTAAATAATAATTCCCCTTTAATATTGCTTCCCCACCTGCACAGCGCAGGGAAATGCCAACCCCCGCCCGGCAGCACTCAGATGCCCGCTGTACCAAGGCTGGGCGCGCACATTGCAGGTGAGAACAAACTCTGGCTTAATCCCTCTTTAATAAGTGATCGGTGCGCTTCATCTGAGAGAATGGCGGGCTCCCGGAGGCTGCTGCGGCCCAGCTGGACCCGTCCGAGGCAGCACGCAGTGTGCTGGGCCTCCGGCTCCTGTCTAACAACAAAGGCCCTTATCTTTCATCATCCGCCCCACGCTGCAAGCGCCTGCAGGAAAGCTTCTCAATATTAATGCACCGGCTTCTCCCAGCTCGTCCTCCCTAATGCAGGATCCCTAATCGGCCTGTGTCAGCTAGAGGAACACAGGGGGCATGAGAAGATCTCAGGGAAGTCCGTCTCAGATCGTATATAGGCGCCCATTTATCAAGCCTTGGAGAGTGATAAATTACACAGTGATAAAGTACCAGCCAATCAGCTGTCATGTTACAGGCTGTGTTTGAAAAATGACAGTAAGGAGCTGTTTGGAGAGAAATTTACCTTTACACGGCGCTTTGTGTCCACCGTAGCGGTCGGTCGCTCGTTAGTCGGCGTTGGCTTGGTGGTGCTCAGTGGAGATCCGGTAAAGGATAGGCTCGGGGTCATCGCCATGTGGGGGAGCTGGGTAGGGTCTCGAAAGCTTAAATCTTCTGTCAAAAGGCTGCTGGGCTCAGCTTCCAAGCCTCGGTCTGCGAATAGAGAGGTGGATATTATAGAGCAGGACAGGCCGGAGAGACCAGCAGACGCCGCTTCCATATTACCGTCCTGCGTACCACGCCTGCATTGCAGCAGCTCAGCGGCATCTCCGCACGCGAACATGGAAACATACCCAGCAAACTACACCGAAGTCGCCAATCACAGAGCCACGGTCATAGAGTCGTGCACCTTCAGACAACTTCATGTAGGGTTTATACGTGCCCCCCTGCAACCTATACTAAATACTTTCATCATTTCCTCTGGCCTTTCATACCACGCAGATCTTCCCCGTGTATACACGTGTAATCTTACCGATTCATATTGGCCAATATAAAAGATAGGAAATCCTTTTGGGGATAATCTACCGGGGCAAATTTTGTAAAAGAAAAAGAAAGAAGAAGAAAGAAGTAGGCGACCGCATTGTAAGGAGAAACATTTTTATCATGTAAAACCTTGTTTTTTGATTTTGTGATACTGTTACGCTTTACCGTCACTGCCCCTTTGCTATCACCGTCCTTATATGATGGTACCGCGACGGTGCGGAGCATGGTGACGGCGACACATGAAGGCGGCACTGCCAGCTGTAGCCTTAATAAACTGGACCCAGTGTTGGACTGGACTGTGAGGGTAATTCAGACCTGATCACTGCTGTGTGAAAACAGCGGGCGAACAGACCTGAACTGCGCATGCACCGCTATGCGCCGGCCTGCTGCACAACAGCACCGGGCATTGTGCCTAGCGACGGGATGGTGCGAAAGAAACGAACGCAAGGTGATTGACAGGAAGAGGCTGTCTGTGGGTGGTAACTGACTGTTTTACAGGAGTGTCCGGAAAATCACAGGCGGACTCAGACGTTTTCCGGGAGGGTGTCTGACGTCAGCTCCCGCCCCGATCAGCAGGAATCCCCTATGACAGGTCCACCAGGGAATGTAGCACAGGGGGTGTGGCCAGTCATCACAGGGTGTGTGGTCAGGAATCAGTGGAGGTGTGGCCTGTCATCAGAGGAGGTGTGGCCAGCCATCAGAGGGGGTGTGGCCAATCACCACATTGGCTTGGCTAGCTGTGGCAGAGTGCATGGTAGTTTGGAAATAGCAATGCAAAGTAAATACACCAGGGTGGTCATTCCGAGTTGTTCGCTCGCTAGCTGCTTTTAGCCGCATTGCACACACTAAGCCGCCGCCTACTGGGAGTGAATCTTAGCTTATCAAAATTGCGACCGAAAGATTAGCAGAATTGCGAATAGACACTTCTTAGCAGTTTCTGAGTAGCTCCAGACTTACTCGGCATCTGCGATCAGTTCAGTGCTTGACGTTCCTGGTTTGACGTCACAAACACACCCAGCGTTCGCCCAGACACTCCTCCGTTTCTCCAGCCACTCCCGCGTTTTTCCCGGAAACTGTAGCGTTTTTTCGCACACACCCATAAAATGGCCAGTTTCCGCCCAGAAACACCCACTTCCTGTCAATCACATTACGATCACCAGAACGAAGAAAAAACCTCGTAATGCCGTGAGTAAAATACCTAACTGCATAGCAAATTTACTTGGCGCAGTCGCACTGCGGACATTGCGCATGCGCATTAGCGACTAATCGCTCCGTTGCGAAAGAAAAATAACGAGCGAACAACTCGGAATGAGGGCCCATAGTCCTGGGAATTCAGTACAACGTAACATATACAGTACATATAATTCTGCACATGCTGTCTATATGAAGCACATAATGCAATGTACATGTGACTGCGGCCTCTATAACGCAATGAGAACTGCATTAGGCCTAGTGAAGGAGAAATAGCGTACACGCCACCGGAACTGCAGAACGGCAGATCGTCCCGGCAGTGCTCCAGCGCTTACCCAGCTGTACTGTGTGGAGTTTGTATATTCTCCCCGTGCCTGCGGCGGTTTCCTCCCACAATCCAATACTTACCTCACCCCTGTTAGGATCGTGACCATCAGGATGTTGGCATCAGTATAGCGACCGCAATCATCCCGTCCACCAGGATCGCATACCAATCCCTTTACAGCGCCTTCCGGAGAATCACTCACATCGGTCCTGCTCACTGGAGCTTACAGTGTATATTCTGTACTAGACACACGCGCACACACGTACACACACACACATGTACACACACATGTACACACACACACACGCGCACACACATGTACACACACATGTACACACACACACACACACACACACACACACACATGTACACACACATGTACACATACACATGTACACACACACACACACACGCGCACACACATGCACGCACACATGTACACACACGTACACACACACACATGTACACATACACATGCACGCACACGTGTACACACACACACACACATGTACACACACACACACACACCTCCAATGTTATTCTACTGAGTGCTACAGATGGCGTGTCACAGTTACCGCATCTGTGTAAGTGACCGTCCTGATATCCTCTGTGCTGCTGTCAGGTTCCTTATGGTGTACATCCGTCACTCCCCTGTGCTCCCCTCACTGCTGTGTTCTGCACAAGTATTTGGCTTTTCCTGTTCTCTTTGTGTTATTGCTTTGTGCATTTAAATATGAAATAGCCTCTGTATCTGTATAGCACCCCAGCCTCATCTAATACCCCGCCGGAGACTATCTGCCCCTTATTACACAGCTCAGCCTCATCTAATACCCCGCCGAAGACTATCTGCCCCTTATTACACAGCCCAGCCTCATCTAATACCCAGCCGGAGACTATCTGCCCCTTATTACACAGCCCAGCCTCATCTAATACCCCGCTGGAGACTATCTGCCCCTTATTACACTGCCCAGCCTCATCTAATACCCCGCCGGAGACTATCTGCCCCTTATTACACTGCCCAGCCTCATCTAATACCCCGCCGGAGACTATCTGCCCCTTATTACACAGCCCAGCCTCATCTAATACCTCGCTGGAGACTATCTGCCTCTTATTACACAGCCCAGCCTCATATAATACCCCGCCGAAGACTATCTGCCCCTTATTACACAGCCCAGCCTCATCTAATACCCAGCCGGAGACTACCTGCCCCTTATTACACAGCCCAGCCTCATCTAATACCCCGCCGGAGACTATCTGCCCCTTATTACACAGCTCAGCCTCATCTAATACCCCGCCGAAGACTATCTGCCCCTTATTACACAGCCCAGCCTCATCTAATACCCAGCCGGAGACTATCTGCCCCTTATTACACAGCCCAGCCTCATCTAATACCCCGCTGGAGACTATCTGCCCCTTATTACACTGCCCAGCCTCATCTAATACCCCGCCGGAGACTATCTGCCCCTTATTACACTGCCCAGCCTCATCTAATACCCCGCCGGAGACTATCTGCCCCTTATTACACAGCCCAGCCTCATCTAATACCTCGCTGGAGACTATCTGCCTCTTATTACACAGCCCAGCCTCATATAATACCCCGCTGGAGACTATCTGCCCCTTATTACACAGCGCAGCCTCATATAATACCCTGCTGGAGACTATCTGCCCCTTATTAGACAGCCCAGCCTCATATAATACCCCACTGGAGACTATCTGCCCCTTATTACACAGCCCAGCCTCATATAATACCCCGCTGGAGACTATCTGCCCCTTATTACACAGCCCAGCCTCATATATTACCCCGCTGGAGACTATCTACCCCTTATTACACAGCCCAGCCTCTTATAATACCCCGCTGGAGACTATCTGCCCCTTATTACACTGCCCAGCCTCATCTAATACCCCGCTGGAGACTATCTGCCCCTTATTACACAGAGCGCCATGGCCTGAATGCCTCATCTGTACAGAAGAAAGGAGCAATGAATGCAGTTATACTGGTGGTGTCTTCCCATAATGATGCATAGACCTTTTCTGCCCCGGCCTCTTGTGGCGCCTACACTGGGCTGTCAGCGATTACCGCCACGGTAATACTTATGTAATTACACGCATTTATCTACATGAAAGCTCCCCACTGACTGGTACCATCTGAGGAGAAGACAGGTTTCCCGAAGAGCCAGCCAGGCAGGGGAGACGTCTCCGGCGGTGGGGATTAGTAATGAATTCCGGCGTGGGGTTATAGTGTAGTAGCAGGTCTGGGATAATGATCCCCCACAGCCGGCACCAGAGAAGCACACGGTTACTGCGGGGTCTTGTGTGGCCGACGTGCAGCCATTACTGCAATATATCTTTTATTGTAAGAAACTGAAATGCGCAAATCATTGTATGTACTAACGTCAGGCAGAAAATTGGGGAGAGCTGGAGACTAAGCTGCTGACTGTAAGGGCCAGGCCGTTACCAAGTCAGATAATCCCCCTCCAGGGGTCTCTAAACCTCGCTCATGCTCTGAGCTACACTGAGACCTCTATTAGAGATCTTTATCTTCAGCGCAGCGAGGAAACCGCCCTTCCCCGTTATTACAGTATGGGGCCTCATAAAGACAGGTGTTTTTGGCATAGGGCCTCATGTATGCATGTGTTATTAGTATAGTGTCTGACAGGGACGTGCGGTGAGCTAAATAGCTCAGGAGGCACTGACTAGCACCAGAGACAGATTTACATGCAATATATGAGCCAACTGGTGCCTGATAAAGACAGGTGTTATTAATATAGGATGGGCCTCATACACAAACATTTTATTGGTATAGGGCCTCATAAAGATGGGTGTTATTGGTATAGGGCCTCATACACACAGGTGTTATTGGTACAGGGCCTCATACACACAGGTGTTATTGGTATAGGGCCTCATACACAAATGTTTTATTGGTATAGTGCCTCATAAAGATGGGTGTTTTTGGTATAGGGCCTCATACACACAGGTGTTATTGGTACAGGGCCTCATACACACAGGTGTTATTGGTATAGGGCCTCATACACAAACATTTTATTGGTATAGTGCCTCATAAAGATGGGTGTTATTGGTATAGGGCCTCATACACACAGGTGTTATTGGTACAGGGCCTCATACACACAGGTGTTATTGGTATAGGGCCTCATACACAAATGTTTTATTGGTATAGTGCCTCATAAAGATGGGTGTTATTGGTATAGGGCCTCATACACACAGGTGTTATTGGTATAGGGCCTCATACACATGGGTATTATTGGTATAGGGCCTCATACACACAGGTGTTATTAGTATAGGGCCTCATACACACAGGTGTTACTGGTATAGGGCCTCATACACACAGGTGTTATTGGTACAGGGCCTCATACACACAGGTGTTATTGGTATAGGGCCTCATACACAAATGTTTTATTGGTATAGTGCCTCATAAAGATGGGTGTTATTGGTATAGGGCCTCATACACACAGGTGTTATTGGTATAGGGCCTCATACACATGGGTATTATTGGTATAGGGCCTCATACACACAGGTGTTATTAGTATAGGGCCTCATACACACAGGTGTTACTGGTATAGGGCCTCATACACACAGGTGTTATTGGTACAGGGCCTCATACACACAGGTGTTATTGGTATAGGGCCTCATACACAAATGTTTTATTGGTATAGTGCCTCATAAAGATGGGTGTTATTGGTATAGGGCCTCATACACACAGGTGTTATTGGTATAGGGCCTCATACACATGGGTATTATTGGTATAGGGCCTCATACACACAGGTGTTATTAGTATAGGGCCTCATACACACAGGTGTTACTGGTATAGGGCCTCATACACACAGGTGTTATTGGTACAGGGCCTCATACACACAGGTGTTATTGGTATAGGGCCTCATACACAAATGTTTTATTGGTATAGTGCCTCATAAAGATGGGTGTTATTGGTATAGGGCCTCATACACACAGGTGTTATTGGTATAGGGCCTCATACACATGGGTATTATTGGTATAGGGCCTCATACACACAGGTGTTATTAGTATAGGGCCTCATACACACAGGTGTTACTGGTATAGGGCCTCATACACACAGGTGTTACTGGTATAGGGCCTCATACACACGGGTGTTATTGGTATAGGTGCTCATACACAAGGGTGTTATTGGTATAGGCCCTCATACATAATACAAATTTTGGGAAATTCAGAATCCACCCGTGTTGTTGCAGCACTACTTGGGTTAGTGCTACTCCGTCCTCCAGCTGTTCTCTGGACCTTGCCCTTATCAGGAGATCGTCCAAGTAAGGGATAATTAATACGCCTCTTTTTCGCAGAAGAATCATCATTTCGGCCATTACCTTGGTAAAGACCCGAGGTGCCGTGGACAATCCAAACGGCAGCGTCTGAAACCGATAATGACAGTTTTGCACCACGAACCTGAGGTACCCTTGATGTGAAGGGCAAATTGGGACATGCAGGTAAGCATCCTTTATGTCCAGGGACACCATAAAGTCCCCTTCTTCCAGATTCGCTATCACTGCTCTGAGTGATTCCATCTTGAACTTGAATTTTTGTATGTACAGGTTCAAAGATTTCAGATTTAGAATAGGTCTTACCGAGCCGTCCGGCTTCGGTACCACAAATAGCGTGGAGTAATACCCCTTTCCCTGTTGTAGGAGGGGTACCTTGACTATCACCTGCTGAGAATACAGCTTGTGAATGGCTTCCAATACCGTCGCCCTGTCTGAGGGAGACGTTGGCAAAGCAGACTTTAGGAACCGGCGAGGGGGAGACTTCTCGAATTCCAACCTGTAACCCTGAGATACTACCTGCAGGATCCAGGGGTCCACCTGTGAGCAAGCCCACTGCGCGCTGAAATTCTTGAGACGACCCCCCACCGCTCCTGAGTTTGCTTGTAAAGCCCCAGCGTCATGCTGAGGGCTTTGCAGAACCCGCGGAGGGCTTCTGTTCCTGGGAAGGGGCTGCTTGCTGCCCTCTCTTACCCTTTCCTCTGCCTCGGGGCAGATATGACTGTCCTTTTGCCCGCTTGTTCTTATAGGACCGAAAGGACTGCGGCTGAAAAGACGGTGTCTTTTTCTGTTGGGAGGGGGTCTGAGGTAAAAAGGTGGATTTCCCGGCAGTTGCCGTGGCCACCAAATCCGATAGACCGACGCCAAATAATTCCTCCCCTTTATACGGCAATACTTCCATATGCCGTTTGGAATCCGCATCACCTGACCACTGTCGTGTCCATAAACTTCTTCTGGCAGATATGGACATCGCACTTACTCTCGATGCCAGAGTGCAAATATCCCTCTGAGCATCTCGCATATAAAGAAAAGCATCCTTTAATTGCTCTAAAGTCTGTAAAATACTGTCCCTATCCAGGGTATCAATATTTTCAGTCAGGGAATCCGACCAGACCACTCCAGCACTGCACATCCAGGCTGAGGCGATGGCTGGTCGCAGTATAACACCAGTATGTGTGTATATACTTTTTAGAGTAGTTTCCAGCCTCCTATCAGCTGGATCCTTGAGGGCGGCCGTATCAGGAGACGGTAACGCCACTTGTTTTGATAAGCGTGTGAGCGCCTTATCCACCTTAGGGAGTGTTTCCCAGCGCGCCCTAACCTCTGGCGGGAAAGGGTATAATGCCAATAACTTTTTAGAAATTAGCCCTTTTCTATCTGGGTTAACCCACGCTTCATCACACACTTCATTCAATTCCTCTGATTCAGGAAAAACTACAGGTAGTTTTTTCACCCCCCACATAATACCCCTTTTTGTGGTACTTGTAGTATCAGAGATATGCAAAGTCTCCTTCATTGCCGTGATCATATAACGTGTGGCCCTACTGGAAAATACGTTTGTTTCTTCACCGTCGACACTAGATTCAGTGTCCGTGTCTGGGTCTGTATCGACCGACTGAGGTAAAGGGCGTTTTACAGCCCCTGACGGTGTCTGAGACGCCTGGGCAGGTACCAACTGGTTTGACGGCCGTCTCATGTCGTCAACTGATTTTTGTAATGTGCTGACATTATCACGTAATTCCATAAACAAAGCCATCCATTCCGGTGTCGACTCCCTAGGGGGTGACATCACCATTACCGGCAATTGCTCTGCCTCCACACCAACATCGTCCTCATACATGTCGACACACACGTACCGACACACAGCAGACACACAGGGAATGCTCTATTGAAGACAGGACCCCACTAGCCCTTTGGGGAGACAGAGGGAGAGTTTGCCAGCACACACCCAAGCGCTATAATATATATGGGAACAACCCTATATAAGTGTTGTATCCTTATAGCAGCTTAAATATATTAATATCGCCAAAAAAAGTGCCCCCCCTCTCTGTTTTACCCTGTTTCTGTAGTGCAGTGCAGGGGAGAGTCCTGGGAGCCTTCCTCACAGCGGAGCTGAGCAGGAAAATGGCGCTGTGTGCTGAGGAGAATAAGCCCCGCCCCCTATTTCGGCGGGCTCTTCTCCGGAATCTGTGAGATCTGGCAGGGGTTAAATACATCCATATAGCCTCAAAGGGCTATATGTGATGTATTTTTAGCCATAAAAAGGTATTATATATTGCTGCCCAGGGCGCCCCCCCAACGCCCTGCACCCTCCGTGACCGCTGTGTGAAGTGTGCTGACAACAATGGCGCACAGCTGCAGTGCTGTGCGCTACCTCAGGAAGACTGAAAAGTCTTCTGCCGCCTGCTTCTGGACCTCTTCCATCTTCGGCATCTGCAAGGGGGGTCGGCGGCGCGGCTCCGGGACGAACCCCAGGGAGAGACCTGTGTTCCGACTCCCTCTGGAGCTAATGGTGTCCAGTAGCCTAAGAAGCCAATCCATCCTGCACGCAGGTGAGTTCACTTCTCTCCCCTAAGTCCCTCGATGCAGTGAGCCTGTTGCCAGCAGGACTCACTGAAAATAAAAAACCTAACAAACTTTTTCTAAGCAGCTCTTTAGGAGAGCCACCTAGATTGCACCCTGCTCGGACGGGCACAAAAACCTAACTGAGGCTTGGAGGAGGGTCATAGGGGGAGGAGCCAGTGCACACCACCTGATCCTAAAGCTTTATTTTTGTGCCCTGTCTCCTGCGGAGCCGCTAATCCCCATGGTCCTGACGGAGTCCCCAGCATCCACTAGGACGTTAGAGAAATAAATAAAAAATAAGGTAAAAAAATAAATTGTCAAAAAACTCTAACTTATAAATGGGCTTTCATGCTAGCGGCACTTTGCGTTGGTTACCTTGCCATGTAGTGTTCAGAAGCACCTGAGCTCACAGTAAGGCTCTGCAGTGCATTAAAGAGTGTGCCTCTAGAAAGTGAGGACAGCGCAGAAGGAGTGGTCTAGAGCAGAGCTGTCACATGAGTCCTTAGGGTCAGTAAGTGATGCTGAATATTCCATGGTGATTTTCTCTACAGCAACTACCCAAACAAGCGCGGCTTACAGTGTGTATATGAGGAGGAGATGTGCGGCAGAACGCGAGCACAGGAACATGGCGGGTTACAGTGTGTATATGAGGAGGAGATGTGCGGCAGAACGCGAGCACAGGAACATGGTGGGTTACAGTGTGTATATGAGGAGGAGATGTGCGGCAGAACACGAGCACAGGAACATGGCGGGTTACAGTGTGTACATGAGTGTATATCTGTTTATAGAACATTACACACTTGCACATCTGCCAGCTCCTACGGCACTAGATGGGCATAGGCCATTACAGGGAATGCCGGCTCCCCTCTATGACAGACGCACGGTAACGCCACATCGGGAGGGACTAAATTGCCATGAATTCCATCTGACGTCTCTACCATATCACAGAATTGCTGTACAGGAACACGTCCTGTGTTCTTATGTATGTGAATGTCAGCAGGCGCCAGGCCCATAAACTAAATGTTTATGTAACAATAGTGTCTCCGATAACACAGAGATAGATGAGCGCTGGGGCCCCCGGGACCTCCTGAGAATAATACTACAAGGATAATTGGTGATTTGAGATTTACAGGGAAATGAGTTATTGCTTGTCTGTAAAAACTAAAATGGAAATGGACGATATAAGTAAATGTTTCTTTTCTAAGGAGATGTGGCCAAAGAGAGGAAAATGCCACGCATAGGGAGAGCGCAGAGGACGGCGTAACGCAGACACTAAACACACCATCACCGACCCTCACTCTCATGATTCAGTAACAACATAGTGGAGTATAACAAAAATGACCGGAGTAGTAATAACGTAGCAATAAGGACATGGAGGAGTATAACGAGGAGGAAATTAATGAGGGGGGTGGTAATAACGTAGCAGTAAGGACACACAGGAGTATAACGAGGAAATGAATGAGGGGGGTGGTAATAACGTAGCAGTAAGGACGTAGAGGAGTATAACGAGGAGGAAATGAATGAGGGGGGTGGTAATAACGTAACAGTAAGGACACAGAGGAGTATAACGAGGAGGAAATAAATGAGGGGGGTGGTAATAACGTAGCAGTAAGGACGTAGAGGAGTATAACGAGGAGGAAATGAATGAGGGAAGTGGTAATAACGTAGCAGTAAGGACGTAGAGGAGTATAACGAGGAGGAAATGAATGAGGGGGGTGGTAATAACGTAGCAGTAAGGACGTAGAGGAGTATAACGAGGAGGAAATGAATGAGGGGGGTGGTAATAACATAGCAGTAAGGACATAGTGGAGTATAACGAGGAAGAAATGAATGAGGGGGTGGTAATAATGTAGCAGTAAGGACATAGAAGAGTATAACGAGGAGGAAATGAATGAGGGGGTGGTAATAACGTAGCAGTAAGGACGTAGAGGAGTATAACGAGGAGGAAATGAATGAGGGGGTGGTAATAACGTAGCAGTAAGGACGTAGAGGAGTATAACGAGGAGGAAATGAATGAGGGGGTGGTAATAACGTAGCAGAAAGGACATAGAGGAGTATAACGAGGAGGAAATGAATGAGGGAAGTGGTAATAACATAGCAGTAAGGACATAGAGGAGTATAACGAGGAGGAAATTAATGAGGGAAGTGGTAATAACGTAGCAGTAAGGACGTAGAGGAGTATAACGAGGAGGAAATGAATGAGGGGGTGGTAATAACGTAGCAGTAAAGACATAGAGGAGTATAACGATGAGGAAATTAATGAGGGGGGTGGGGTGGTAATAACGTAGCAGTAAGGACATGGAGGAGTATAACGAGGAGGAAATGAATGAGGGGGTGGTAATAACGTAGCAGTAAGTACATAGAGGAGTATAACGAGGAGGAAATGAATGAGGGGGGTGGTAATAACATAGCAGTAAGGACACAGTGGAGTATAACGAGGAGGAAATGAATGGGGGTGGTAATAACATAGCAGTAAGGACATAGAGGAGTATAATGAGGAGGAAATTAAAGAGGGGGGTGGTAATAACGTAGCAGTAAGGACACAGAGGAGTATAACGAGGAGGAAATGAATGAGGGGGGTGGTAATAACATAGCAGTAAGGACACAGTGGAGTATAACGAGGAGGAAATGAATAGGGGGGTGGTAATAACATAGCAGTAAGGACATAGAGGAGTATAATGAGGAGGAAATGAATGAGGGGGGTGGTAATAACGTAGCAGTAAGGACGTAGAGGAGTATAACGAGGAGGAAATGAATGAGGGGGGTGGTAATAACATAGCAGTAAGGACATAGTGGAGTATAACGAGGAAGAAATGAATGAGGGGGTGGTAATAACGTAGCAGTAAGGACATAGAGGAGTATAACGAGGAGGAAATGAATGAGGGGGTGGTAATAACGTAGCAGTAAGGACATAGAGGAGTATAACGAGGAGGAAATGAATGAGGGGGTGGTAATAACGTAGCAGTAAGGACGTAGAGGAGTATAACGAGGAGGAAATGAATGAGGGGGTGGTAATAACGTAGCAGTAAGGACATAGAGGAGTATAACGAGGGGGAAATGAATGAGGGAAGTGGTAATAACATAGCAGTAAGGACATAGAGGAGTATAACGAGGAGGAAATGAATGAGGGAAGTGGTAATAACGTAGCAGTAAGGACATAGAGGAGTATAATGAGGAGGAAATAAATGAGGGGGTGGTAATAACGTAGCAGTAAGGACGTAGAGGAGTATAACGAGGAGGAAATGAATGGGGGGGTGGTAATAACGTAGCAGTAAGGACATAGAGGAGTATAACGAGGAGGAAATGAATGGGGGGAGTGGTAATAACGTAGCAGTAAGGACATAGTGGAGTATAACGAGGAGGAAATGAATGAGGGGGTGGTAATGTAGCAGTAAGGACATAGAGGAGTATAACGAGGAGGAAATGAATGAGGGGGTGGTAATAACGTAGCAGTAAGGACGTAGAGGAGTATAACGGGAGGAAATGAATGAGGGGATGGTAATAACAGAGCAGTAAGGACATAGTGGAGTATAACGAGGAAGAAATTAATGAGGGGGGTGGTAATAATGTAGCAGTATGGACACAGAGGAGTATAACGAGGAGGAAATGAATGAGGGGGTGGTAATAACGTAGCAGTAAGGACATAGTGGAGTATAACGAGGAAGAAATGAATGAGGGGGTAGTAATAACGTAGCAGTAAGGACACAGAGGAGTATAACGAGGAGGAAATAAATGAGGGGGGTGGTAATAACGTAGCAGTAAGGACATAGAGGAGTATAACTAGAAGGAAATGAATGAGGGGGTGGTAATAACGTAGCAGTAAGGACATAGAGGAGTATAACGAGGAGGAAATGAATGAGGGGGTGGTAATAACGTAGCAGTAAGGACATAGAGGAGTATAACGAGGAGGAAATGAAAGAGGGGGGTGGTAATAACGTAGCAGTAAGGACATAGTGGAGTATAACGAGGAGCAAATGAATGAGGGGGTAGAAATAACGTAACAGTAAGGTCATAGAGGAGTATAACGAGGGGGAAATGAATGAGGGAAGTGGTAATAACATAGCAGTAAGGACATAGAGGAGTATAATGAGGAGGAAATAAATGAGGGGGTGGTAATAACGTAGCAGTAAGGACGTAGATGAGTATAACGAGGAGGAAATGAATGAGGGGGTGGTAATAACGTAGCAGTAAGGACATAGAGGACTATAATGAGGAGGAAATAAATGAGGGGGTGGTAATAACGTAGCAGTAAGGACGTAGAGGAGTATAACGAGGAGGAAATGAATGAGGGGGTGGTAATAACGTAGCAGTAAGGACATAGAGGAGTATAACGAGGAGGAAATGAATGAGGGGGTGGTAATGTAGCAGTAAGGACATAGAGGAGTATAACGAGGAGGAAATGAATGAGGGGGTGGTAATAACGTAGCAGTAAGGACGTAGAGGAGTATAACGGGAGGAAATGAATGAGGGGATGGTAATAACAGAGCAGTAAGGACATAGTGGAGTATAACGAGGAAGAAATTAATGAGGGGGGTGGTAATAACGTAGCAGTATGGACACAGAGGAGTATAACGAGGAGGAAATGAATGAGGGGGTGGTAATAACGTAGCAGTAAGGACATAGTGGAGTATAACGAGGAAGAAATGAATGAGGGGGTAGTAATAACGTAGCAGTAAGGACACAGAGGAGTATAACGAGGAGGAAATAAATGAGGGGGGTGGTAATAACGTAGCAGTAAGGACATAGAGGAGTATAACTAGAAGGAAATGAATGAGGGGGTGGTAATAACGTAGCAGTAAGGACATAGAGGAGTATAACGAGGAGGAAATGAATGAGGGGGTGGTAATAATGTAGCAGTAAGGACATAGAGGAGTATAACGAGGAGGAAATGAAAGAGGGGGGTGGTAATAACGTAGCAGTAAGGACATAGTGGAGTATAACGAGGAAGAAATGAATGAGGGGGTGGTAATAACGTAGCAGTAAGGACATAGAGGAGTATAACGAGGAGGAAATGAATGAGGGGGTGGTAATAACGTAGCAGTAAGGACATAGAGGAGTATAACGAGGAGGAAATGAATGAGGGGGTGGTAATAACGTAGCAGTAAAGACATAGAGGAGTATAATGAGGAGGAAATGAATGAGGGGAGTGGTGATAACATAGCAGTAAGGACAGAGGACTATAACGAGGAGGAAATGAATGATGGCGTGGTAATAACATAGCAGTAAGGACAGAGGAGTATAACGAGGAGGAAATGAATGAGGGGGGTGGTAATAACGTAGCAGTAAGGCCATAGAGGAGTATAACGCAGAGGAAATGAATGAGGGGGTGGTAATAATGTAGCAGTATGGACATTGTGGAGTATAACGAGGAGGAAATGAATGATGGGGTGGTAATAACATAGCAGTAAGGACAGAGGAGTATAACGAGGAGGAAATTAATGAGGGGGTGGTAATAACGTTGCAGTAAGGACATAGAGGAGTATAATGAGGAGAAAATGAATAAGGGGAGTGGTAATAACGTAGCAGTAAGGACATAGAGGAGTATAACGAGGAAAAAATTAATGAGGGGGTGGTAATAACGTAGCAGTAAGGACATAGTGGAGTATAACGAGGAGGAAATGAATGAGGGGGTGGTAATAACGTAGCAGTAAGGACACAGAGGAGTATAACGAGGAGGAAATGAATGAGGGGGTGGTAATAACGTAGTAGTAAGGAAATAGTGGAGTATAATGAGGAGGAAATTAATGAGGGGGGTGGTAATAACATAGCAGTAAGGGCATAGAGGAGTATAACGAGGAGGAAATGAAAGAGGGGGGTGGTAATAACGTAGCAGTAAGGACATAGTGGAGTATAACGAGGAGCAAATGAATGAGGGGGTAGTAATAACGTAGCAGTTAAGACATAGAGGAGTATAATGAGGAGGAAAAGAATGAGGGGAGTGGTAATAACATAGCAGTAAGGACAAAGGAGTATAACGAGGAGGAAATGAATGATGGGGTGGTAATAACATAGCAGTAAGGACAGAGGAGTATAACGAGGAGGAAATGAATGAGGGGGGTGGTAATAACGTAGCAGTAAGGCCGTAGAGGAGTATAACGAGGAGGAAATGAATGAGGCGGTGGTAATAATGTAGCAGTATGGAGATTGTAGAGTATAACGAGGAGGAAATGAATGATGGGGTGGTAATAACATAGCAGTAAGGACAGAGGAGTATAACGAGGAGGAAATGAATGAGGGGGTGGTAATAACGTTGCAGTAAGGACATAGAGGAGTATAATGAGGAGAAAATGAATGAGGGAAGTGGTAATAACGTAGCAGTAAGGACATAGAGGAGTATAACGAGGAAGAAATTGAGGGGGGTGGTAATAACGTAGCAGTAAGGACATAGAGGAGTATAACGAGGAGGAAATGAATGAGGGGGGTGGTAATAACGTAGCAGTAAGGACACAGAGGAGTATAACGAGGAGGAAATAAATGAGTGGGTGGTAATAACGTAGCAGTAAGGACATAGTGAAGTATAACGAGGAGGAAATGAATGAGGGGATGGTAATAACGTAGCAGTAAGGACACAGAGGAGTATAACGAGGAGGATATGCATGAGGGGTTGGTAATAACGTAGCAGTAAGGACACAGAGGAGTATAACAAGGAGGAAATTAATGAGGGGGGTGGTAATAACCAGTGGCGTGCGGTGAGGTCAGTGGCTGGTGAGGCACTACATCCATAATGTCCGCCGAATCCTGCCGATGGCTCCTACCGCCGCCGCGCCAATGCCCGCTACTTGCCCTGAGCCGCTGCTTGCTGCCACCGCCAATGGCTTACAAACTCACCCACCATCAACTGACCCAGCCCTCCACCACTAATATGCATCTCAGTCCAATGCCGCCAATGCCTGCTACCTGCCTGCTCATCATACTTGTGATATTTTGTACATTTGCATAGAAAATAAATAAATAAATAAATAAATAAATTAGTGTTTGGGAAGGGAGTGGGAGGAGGACATGAATGCAATTTTGTTGTCCAGGCCTTCCATTAACTTAATGGAAAAGGGTCTGAATGGGTTAAAAAATGAAAAAAAAAAAAAATGCGTGAGGTCCCCCCCTCCTAAGTATAACCAGCATCGGGCTCTTTGAGCTGGTCCTGGTTGTTTAAATACCAGGAAAAAAATTGACAGGGGTTCCCCGTATTTAGACAACCAGCACCGGGCTCTTAGTCCGGTCCTGGTTCCAAAAATACGGGGGACAAAAGATGTAGGGGTCCCCCATATTTTTAAAACCAGCACCGGGCTCCACTAGCCAGGGACATAATGCCACAGCCGGGGGACACATTTATGTAGGTCCCTGCGGCCGTGGCATTACCCCCCCAACTAGTCACCCCTGGCCGGGGCTCCCTGGAGGAGTGGGGACCCCTTAAATCAAGGGTCCCCCCCCCTCCAGGCACCCAAGGGCCAGGGGTGAAGCCCGAGGCTGTCCCCAGCACCCCTGGGCGGTGGGTGCCAGGCTGATAGCCATGTGTGTAAAACAAAAGAGTATTGTTTTTTGTTGTGGAAGTACAAGGCCCAGCAAGCCTCCCCCGCTTGCTGGTACTTGGGGAAATAACGGGCCCGCTGGTACCTGTAGTTCTACAACAACAAAAATACCCAAATAAAAACACAACACACACACCGTGAAAGTAAAAGTTTATTAAAAACACACTTACACACTCACACATACTTACCTACATCCCACGCCGATCACGTCCACTTGTCCAGTAGAATCCAATAGGGGTACCTGTAAAAATGAGAGAGAGATTACTTACCTACATCCCACGCCGGTCACGTCCACTTGTCCAGTAGAATCCATTAGGGCCGGCACCTGCAAAAACTGAAAGTTATGCTTATATATATCAATGCACAGGCCGGAGAGAGAGGGAGAGGGAGGGAGAGGGAGAGGGGGAGGGAGGGAGAGAGAGAGGGAGAGAGAGAGGGAGAGAGAAGGGAGAGGGAGGGAGGGAGGGAGGGAGAGGGGGAGAGGGAGAAAGAGGGAGAGGGAGGGAGAGAGAGGGAGGGAGGGAGAGAGGGAGAGGAAGAGAGAGAGAGAGAGAGAGGGGGAGAGGGAGAGAGAGAGGGAGCGAGGGAGAGGGAGGGAGAGAGAGGGGGAGAGAGGGAGAGAGAGGGAGAGAGGCAGAGGGAGGGAGAGAGAGGGAGAGAGGGAGAGAGGGAGGGAGGGAGAGAGAGGGAGAGGGAGGGAGAGAGAGGGATAGAGGGAGGGAGAGAGAGAGGGGGAGAGGGAGAGAGAGAGGGAGAGGGAGGGAGAGAGAGGGAGAGAGAGAGGGGGAGGGAGGGAGAGGGAGAGAGAGGGAGAGGGAGAGAGAGAGGGATGGATGGATGGATGTGCTGTACTCACCACAGGCGCCTCTCGCTGTCCCTGCACTCCGGACGCGGCTCCGCTGCACACACAGAGACACCTGCTGCGGCTGGAGGAGGACAGCGCCAGCCGCCGCTACTCAACTTTCTCCACTTGCCTTCAGACGCCGGCTCCAGGAGCGCTGCCGCCGCTGTCTTCTACACAGGGTCCCGTCCCTGACATGATCGCCAGCAGGCAGCAGCAGGTGACGGACTACGGGGGATGAAGGGAGGGGAGCAGATTACTGTCCCGCCGCCTCGTATGGATGATTGGACCAGCGGATCCAGCACTGGATCCGCTGTCCAATCATTTCTTCCTTGCTGACAGTGAGGCACTTCTATAGGTGCCGCTTTGCCTATGTTTTTCAATGGGCTTTTACAGCCCACTTCTTGGCCCCACCCCCCGCTCGATCCCCGTTTCCATTATCTACGGGAGGCACTGCTATCAGTGCCTCCCAAACCTATTTAACCCCTTAAAATTATTAGAATAAAATAAAGAACATACTTATGACACAGAACATGTGTCATAAGTATCTTCTTTTTGTTCTTTTAATAATTTATCACAGGGGAGGCACTGCCTCCCCTGCCTCCCCTGACTGCACGTCCCTGGTAATAACGTAGCAGTAAGGACATAGTGGAGTATAACGAGGAGGAAATGAATGAGGGGGGGGTAATAATGTAGCAGTAAGGACATAGTGGAGTATAACGAGGAGGAAATGAATGATGGGGTGGTAATAACGTAGCAGTGAGGACATAGAGGAGTATAACGAGGAGGAAATGAATGGGGGGGAGTGGTAATAACGTAGCAGTAAGGACTTAGTGGAGTATAACGAGGAGGAAATGAATGGGGGGTGGTAATAACGTAGCAGTAAGGACATAGAGGAGTTTAACGAGGAGGAAATGAATGAGGGGGGTTGTATTAACGTAGCAGTAAGGACATAGAGGAGTTTAACGAGGAGGAAATGAATGAGGGGGTGGTAATAACGTAGCAGTAAGGACACAGAGGAGTATATCGAGGAGGAAATAAATGAGGGGGGTGGTAATAACGTAACAGTAAGGACATAGAGGAGTATAACGAGGAGGAAATTAATGAGGGGGGTGGGGTGGTAATAACGTAGCAGTAAGGACACAGAGGAGTATAACAAGGAGAAAATGAATGAGGGGAGTGGTAATAACGTAGCATTAAGGACAGAGGAGTATAACGAGGAGGAAATGAATGAGGGGGGTGGTAATAACGTAGTAGTAAGGACATAGAGGAGTATAACGAGGAGGAAATGAATGAGGGGGGTGGTAATAACGTAGCAGTAAGGACATAGAGGAGTATAACGAGGAGGAAATGAATGAGGGGGTGGTAATAACGTAGCAGTAAGGACACAGAGGAGTACAACGAGGAGGAAATGAATGAGGGGGTGGTAATAAGTAAGGACATAGTGGAGTATAACGAGGAGGAAATAAATGAGGGGGGTGGTAATAACGTAGCAGTAAGGACATAGAGGAGTATAACGAGGAAATGAATGAGGGGAGTGGTAATAACGTAGCAGTAAGGACATAGAGGAGTATAACGAGGAGGAAATGAATGAGGGGGTGGTAATAACAGCAGTAAGGACACAGAGGAGTATAACGAGGAAATTAATGAGGGGAGTGGTAATAACGTAGCAGTAAGGGCTTCGTGGAGTATAACGAGGAGGAAATGAATGAGGGGGGTGGTAATAACATAGTAGTAAGGACATAGAAGAGTATAACGAGGAAATTAATGAGGGGGGTGGTAATAACGTAGCAGTAAGGACATAGTGGAGTATAACAAGGAGGAAATGAATGAGGGGGTGGTAATAAGTAAGGACATAGTGGAGTATAACGAGGAGGAAATGAAAGAGGGGGGTGGTAATAACGTAGCAGTAAGGGCATCGTGGAGTATAATAAGGAGGAAATGAATGAGGGGGTGGTAATAACGTAGCAGTAAGGACATAGAGGAGTATAACGAGGAGGAAATGAATGAGGGGGTGGTAATAACAGCAGTAAGGACACAGAGGAGTATAACGAGGAAATTAATGAGGGGAGTGGTAATAACGTAGCAGTAAGGGCTTCGTGGAGTATAACGAGGAGGAAATGAATGAGGGGGGTGGTAATAACATAGTAGTAAGGACATAGAAGAGTATAACGAGGAAATTAATGAGGGGGGTGGTAATAACGTAGCAGTAAGGACATAGTGGAGTATAACAAGGAGGAAATGAATGAGGGGGTGGTAATAAGTAAGGACATAGTGGAGTATAACGAGGAGGAAATGAAAGAGGGGGGTGGTAATAACGTAGCAGTAAGGACATAGAGGAGTATAACGAGGAGGAAATTAATGAGGGGGTGGTAATAACGTAGCAGTGAGGACACAGAGGAGTATAACAGGGAGGAAATTAATGAGGGGGATGGTAATAACGTAGCAGTAAGGACACAGAGGAGTATATCGAGGAGGAAATAAATGAGGGGGGTGGTAATAACGTAGCAGTAAGGCCATAGAGGAGTATAACGAGGAGGAAATGAATGAGGGGGTGGTAATAACGTAGCAGTAAGGACAGAGGAGTATAACGAGGAGGAAATAAATGAGGGGGGTGGTAATAACGTAGCAGTAAGGACACAGAGGAGTACAACGAGGAGGAAATGAATGAGGGGGTGGTAATAACGTAGCAGTAAGGACAGAGGAGTATAACGAGGAGGAAATAAATGAGGGGGGTGGTAATAACGTTGCAGTAAGGACACAGAGGAGTAAAACGAGGAGGAAATGAATGAGGGGGTGGTAATAAGTAAGGACATAGTGGAGTATAACGAGGAGGAAATGAATGAGGGGGGTGGTAATAACGTAGCAGTAAGGGCATCGTGGAGTATAACGAGGAGGAAATGAATGAGGGGGGTGGTAATAACAGCAGTAAGGACATAGAGGAGTATAATGAGGAAATTAATGAGGGGAGTGGTAATAACGTAGCAGTAAGGGCATCGTGGAGTATAACGAGGAGGAAATGAATGAGGGGGGTGGTAATAACATAGTAGTAAGGACATAGAGGAGTATAACGAGGAAATTAATGAGGGGGGTGGTAATAACGTAGCAGTAAGGACATAGTGGAGTATAACAAGGAGGAAATGAATGAGGGGGTGGTAATAAGTAAGGACATAGTGGAGTATAACGAGGAGGAAATGAAAGAGGGGGGTGGTAATAACGTAGCAGTAAGGACATAGAGGAGTATAACGAGAAGGAAATGAATGAGGGGGTGGTAATAACGTAGTGAGGACACAGAGGAGTATAACAGGGAGGAAATGAATGAGGTGGATGGTAATAACGTAGCAGTAAGGACACAGAGGAGTATATCGAGGAGGAAATAAATGAGGGGGGTGGTAATAACGTAGCAGTAAGGACATAGAGGAGTATAATGAAGAGGAAATTAATGAGGGGGGTGGGGTGGTAATAACGTAGCAGTAAGGACACAGAGGAGTATAACAAGGAGAATATGAATTAGGGGAGTGGTAATAACGTAGCAGTAAGGACAGAGGAGTATAACGAGGAGGAAATGAATGAGGGGGTTGTAATAACGTAGCAGTATGGGCATCGTGGAGTATAACGAGTAGGAAATGAATGAGGGGGGTGGTAATAACATAGCAGTAAGGACATAGAGGAGTATAACGAGGAAATGAATGAGGGGGTGGTAATAAGTAAGGACATAGTGGAGTATAACGAGGAGGAAATGAAAGATGGGGGTGGTAATAACGTAGCAGTAAGGACATAGAGGAGTATAACGAGGAGGAAATGAATGAGGGGGGTGGTAATAACGTAGCAGTAAGGACATAGAGGAGTATAACGAGGAGGAAATGAATGAGGGGGTGGTAATAACGTAGCAGTAAGGACATAGAGGAGTATAACGAGGAGGAAATGAATGAGGGGGTGGTAATAACGTAGCAGTAAGGACACAGAGGAGTATAACGAGGAGGAAATGAATGAGGGGGGTGGTAATAACGTAGCAGTAAGGACATAGAGGAGTATAACGAGGAGGAAATGAATGAGGGGGTGGTAATAACGTAGCAGTAAGGACACAGAGGAGTATAACGAGGAGGAAATGAATGAGGGGGGTGGTAATAACGTAGCAGTAAGGACACAGAGGAGTACAACGAGGAGGAAATGAATGAGGGGGTGGTAATAAGTAAGGACACAGTGGAGTATAACGAGGAGGAAATGAATGAGGGGGGTGGTAATAACATAGCAGTAAGGACATAGAGGAGTATAACGAGGAAATGAATGAGGGGAGTGGTAATAACGTAGCAGTAAGGGCATCGTGGAGTATAACGAGGAGGAAATGAATGAGGGGGGTGGTAATAACGTAGCAGTAAGGACATAGAGGAGTATAACGAGGAAATGAATGAGGGGAGTGGTAATAACATAGCAGTAAGGGCATCGTGGAGTATAACGAGTAGGAAATGAATGAGGGGGGTGGTAATAACATAGCAGTAAGGACATAGAGGAGTATAACGAGGAAATGAATGTGGGGGTGGTAATAACATAGCAGTAAGGACATAGAGGAGTATAACGAGGAAATGAATGAGGGGGGTGGTAATAACGTAGCAGTAAGGACATAGTGGAGTATAACGAGGAGGAAATGAATGAGGGGGTGGTAATAAGTAAGGACATAGTGGAGTATAACGAGGAGGAAATGAAAGAGGGGGGTGGTAATAACGTAGCAGTAAGGACATAGAGGAGTATAACGAGGAGGAAATGAATGAGGGGTGGTAATAACAAAGCAGTAAGGACAGAGGAGTATAACGAGGAGGAAATGAATGAGGGGGTGGTAATAACGTAGCAGTAAGGACACAGAGGAGTATAACGAGGAGGAAATAAATGAGGCGGGTGGTAATAACGTAGCAGTAAGGACATAGAGGAGTATAACGAGGAGGAAATTAATGAGGGGGGTGGGGTGGTAATAACGTAGCAGTAAGGACACAGAGGAGTATAACAAGGAGAAAATGAATGAGGGGGGTGGTAATAACAAAGCAGTAAGGACAGAGGATTATAACGAGGAGGAAATGAATGAGGGGGTGGTAATAACGTAGTAGTAAGGACATAGAGGAGTATAACGAGGAGGAAATAAATGAGGGGGTGGTAATAACGTAGCAGTAAGGACACAGGGGAGTACAACGAGGAGGAAATGAATGAGGGGGTGGTAATAAGTAAGGACATAGTGGAGTATAACGAGGAGGAAATGAATGAGGGTGGTGGTAATAACGTAGCAGTAAGGACATAGAGGAGTATAACGAGGAGGAAATGAATGAGGGGGTGGTAATAACGTAGCAGTAAGGACACAGAGGAGTATAACGAGGAAATTAATGAGGGGGGTGGTAATAACGTAGTAGTAAGGACATAGAGGAGTATAACAGGGAGGAAATGAATGAGGGGGGTGGTAATAACGTAGCAGTAAGGACATAGTGGAGTATAACGAAGAGGAAATGAATGAGGGGGTGGTAATAATGTAGCAGTAAGGACACAGTGGAGTATAACGAGGAGGAAATGAATGAGGGGGGTGGTAATAACGTAGCAGTAAGGACAAAGTGGAGTATAACGAGGAGGAAATGAATGAGGGGGGTGGTAATAACGTAGCAGTAAGGACACAGTGGAGTATAACGAGGAGGAAATGAATGAGGGGGATGGTAATAACGTAGCAGTAAGGACATAGAGGAGAGTAACAAGGCGGAAATGAATGAGGGGGTGGTAATAACGTAGTAGTAAGGACATAGAGGAGTATAATGAGGAGGAAATGAATGAGGGGAGTGGTAATAACGTAGCAGTAAGGACACAGAGGAGTATAACGAGGAGGAAATGAAAGAGGGGGTGGTAATAACGTAGCAGTAAGGACATAGTGGAGTATAACGAGGAGGAAATAAATGAGGGGGGTGGTAATAACGTAGCAGTAAGGACACAGAGGAGTATATCGAGGAGGAAATGAATGAGGGGGTGGTAATATTGTAGTATTAAGCACATAGAGGAGTATAACGAGGAGGAAATGAATGAGGGGGTGGTAATAACGTAGCAGTAAGGACATAGTGGAGTATAATGAGAAGGAAATGAATGAGGGGGTGGTAATAACGTAGCAGTAAGGACACAGAGGAGTATAACGAGGAGGAAATGAATGAGGGGGAGGTAATATTGTAGTAGTAAGCACATAGAGGAGTATAACGAGGAGGAAATGAATGAGGGGGTGGTAATAACGTAGCAGTAAGGACATAGTGGAGTATAATGAGAAGGAAATGAATGAGGGGGTGGTAATAACGTAGCAGTAAGGACACAGAGGAGTATAACAGGGAGGAAATGAATGAGGGGGGTGGTAATAACGTAGCAGTAAGGACATAGTGGAGTATAACGAGGAGGAAATGAATGAGGGGGTGGTAATAAGTAAGGACATAGTGGAGTATAATGAGGAGGAAATGAATGAGGGGGGTGGCAATAACGTAGCAGAAAGGACATATAGGAGTATAACGAGGAGGAAATGAATGAGGTGGTGGTAATAACGTAGCAGTAAGGACACAGAGGAGTATAACGAGGAAATGAATGAGGGGGGTGGTAATAACGTAGTAGTAAGGACATAGAGGAGTATAACAGGGAGGAAATGAATGAGGGGGGTGGTAATAACGTAGCAGTAAGAACATAGTGGAGAATAACGAGTAGGAAATGAATGAGGGGGGTGGTAATAACAGCAGTAAGGACATAGAGGAGTATAACGAGGAAATGAATGAGGGGGTGGTAATAACGTAGTAGTAAGGACATAGAGGAGTATAACGAGGAAATGAATGAGGGGGGTGGTAATAACGTAGCAGTAAGGACATAGTGGAGTATAACGAGTAGGAAATGAATGAGGGGGGTGGTAATAACATAGCAGTAAGGACATAGAGGAGTATAACGAGGAAATGAATGAGGGGGTGGTAATAACGTAGTAGTAAGGACATAGAGGAGTATAACGAGGAAATGAATGAGGGGGGTGGTAATAACGTAGCAGTAAGGACATAGTGGAGTATAACGAGGAGGAAATGAATGAGGGGGTGGTAATAAGTAAGGACATAGTGGAGTATAACGAGGAGGAAATGAAAGAGGGGGGTGGTAATAACGTAGCAGTAAGGACATAGAGGAGTATAACGAGGAGGAAATGAATGAGGGGGTGGTAATAACGTAGCAGTAAGGACACAGAGGAGTATAACAGGGAGGAAATGAATGAGGGGGGTGGTAATAACGTAGCAGTAAGGACACAGAGGAGTATAACGAGGAGGAAATAAATGAGGGGGGTGGTAATAACGTAGCAGTAAGGACATAGAGGAGTATAACGAGGAGGAAATTAATGAGGGGGGTGGGGTGGTAATAACGTAGCAGTAAGGACACAGAGGAGTATAACAAGGAGAAAATGAATGAGGGGAGTGGTAATAACGTAGCAGTAAGGACAGAGGAGTATAACGAGGAGGAAATGAATGAGGGGGTGGTAATAACGTAGTAGTAAGGACATAGAGGAGTATAACGAGGAGGAAATAAATGAGGGGGTGGTAATAACGTAGCAGTAAGGACACAGAGGAGTACAACGAGGAGGAAATGAATGAGGGGGTGGTAATAAGTAAGGACATAGTGGAGTATAACGAGGAGGAAATGAATGAGGGGGTGGTAATAAGTAAGGACATAGTGGAGTATAATGAGGAGGAAATGAATGAGGGGGGTGGTAATAACGTAGCAGTAAGGACATAGAGGAGTATAACGAGGAGGAAATGAATGAGGGGGTGGTAATAACGTAGCAGTAAGGACACAGAGGAGTATAACGAGGAAATGAATGAGGGGGGTGGTAATAACATAGTAGTAAGGACATAGAGGAGTATAACAGGGAGGAAATGAATGAGGGGGGTGGTAATAACGTAGCAGTAAGAACATAGTGGAGTATAACGAGGAGGAAATGAATGAGGGGGTGGTAATAACGTAGCAGTAAGGACACAGTGGAGTATAACAAGGAGGTAATGAATGAGGGGGGTGGTAATAACGTAGCAGTAAGGACATAGTGGAGTATAACGAGGAGGAAATGAATGAGGGGGGTGGTAATAACGTAGCAGTAAGGACACAGTGGAGTATAACGAGGAGGAAATGAATGAGGGGGATGGTAATAACGTAGCAGTAAGGACATAGAGGAGAATAACAAGGCGGAAATGAATGAGGGGGTGGTAATAACGTAGTAGTAGTAAGGACATAGAGGAGTATAATGAGGAGGAAATGAATGAGGGGATGGGTAATAACGTAGCAGTAAGGACACAGAGGAGTATAACGAGGAGGAAATGAAAGAGGGGGTGGTAATAACGTAGCAGTAAGGACATAGTGGAGTATAACGAGGAGGAAATAAATGAGGGGGGTGGTAATAACGTAGCAGTAAGGACACAGAGGAGTATATCGAGGAGGAAATGAATGAGGGGGTGGTAATATTGTAGTATTAAGCACATAGAGGAGTATAACGAGGAGGAAATGAATGAGGGGGTGGTAATAACGTAGCAGTAAGGACATAGTGGAGTATAATGAGAAGGAAATGAATGAGGGGGTGGTAATAACGTAGCAGTAAGGACACAGAGGAGTATAACGAGGAGGAAATGAATGAGGGGGTGGTAATATTGTAGTAGTAAGCACATAGAGGAGTATAATGAGGAGGAAATGAATGAGGGGGTGGTAATAACGTAGCAGTAAGGACATAGTGGAGTATAATGAGAAGGAAATGAATGAGGGGGGTGGTAATAACGTAGCAGTAAGGACACAGAGGAGTATAACAGGAAGGAAATGAATGAGGGGGTGGTAATAACGTAGCAGTAAGGACATAGTGGAGTATAACGAGGAGGAAATGAATGAGGGGGTGGTAATAAGTAAGGACATAGTGGAGTATAATGAGGAGGAAATGAATGAGGGGGGTGGTAATAACGTAGCAGTAAGGACATAGAGGAGTATAACGAGGAGGAAATGAATGAGGGGGTGGTAATAACGTAGCAGTAAGGACACAGAGGAGTATAACGAGGAAATGAATGAGGGGGTGGTAATAATGTAGCAGTAAGGACACAGAGGAGTATAACGAGGAGGAAATGAATGAGGGGGGTGGTAATAACGTAGCAGTAAGGACATAGAGGAGTATAATGAGGAGGAAATGAGTGAGGGGGTGGTAATAACGTAGCAGTAAGGACATAGAGGAGTATAACGAGGAGGAAATGAATGAGGGGGTGGTAATAACGTAGTAGTAAGGACATAGAGGAGTATAACAGGGAGGAAATGAATGAGGGGGGTGGTAATAACGTAGCAGTAAGGACATAGTGGAGTATAACGAGGAGGAAATGAATGAGGGGTGGTAATAACGTAGCAGTAAGCACACAGTGGAGTATAACGAGGAGGAAATAAATGAGGGGGGTGGTAATAACGTAGCAGTAAGGACATAGAGGAGTATAATGAAGAGGAAATAAATGAGGGGGGTGGTAATAATGTAGCAGTAAGGACATAGTGGAGTATAACGAGGAGGAAATGAATGGGGGGTGGTAATAACGTAGCAGTCAGGACATAGAGGAGTATAACGAGGAGGAAATGAATGAGGGGGGTGGTAATAACGTAGCAGTAAGGACACAGAGGAGTATAACAGGGAGGAAATGAATGAGGGGGGTGGTAATAACGTAGCAGTAAGGACATAGTGGAGTATAAGGGGAGGAAATTAATGAGCGGGGTGGTAATAAGGTAGCAGTAAGGACATAGTGGAGTATAACGAGGAGGAAATGAATGAGGGGGGTGGTAATAACGTAGCAGTAAGGACACAGTGGAGTATAACGAGGAGGAAATGAATGAGGGGGGTGGTAATAACGTAGCAGTAAGGACATAGAGGAGAATAACAAGGCGGAAATGAATGAGGGGGGTGGTAATAACGTAGTAGTAAGGACATAGAGGAGTATAATGAGGAGGAAATGAATGAGGGGAGTGGTAATAACGTAGCAGTAAGGACACAGAGGAGTATAACGATGAGGAAATGAAAGAGGGGGGTGGTAATAACGTAGCAGTAAGGACATAGTGGAGTATAACGAGGAGGAAATAAATGAGGGGGGTGGTAATAACGTAGCAGTAAGGATACAGAGGAATATAACGAGGAGGAAATGAATGAGGGGGTGGTAATATTGTAGTAGTAAGCACATAGAGGAGTATAACGAGGAGAAAATGAATGAGGGGGTGGTAATAACGTAGCAGTAAGGACATAGTGGAGTATAATGAGAAGGAAATGAATGAGGGGGTGGTAATAACGTAGCAGTAAGGACACAGAGGAGTATAACGAGGAGGAAATGAATGAGGGGGTGGTAATAACGTAGCAGTAAGGACATAGAGGAGTATAACGAGGAGGAAATGAATGAGGGGGTGGTAATAACGTAGCAGTAAGGACACAGAGGAGTATAATGAGAAGGAAATGAATGAGGGGGTGGTAATAACGTAGCAGTAAGGACATAGTGGAGTATAACGAGGAGGAAATGAATGAGGGGGTGGTAATAAGTAAGGACATAGTGGAGTATAATGAGGAGGAAATGAATGAGGGGGGTGGTAATAACGTAGCAGTAAGGACATAGAGGAGTATAACGAGGAGGAAATGAAAGAGGGGGGTGGTAATAACGTAGCAGTAAGGACATAGTGGAGTATAACGAGGAGGAAATAAATGAGGGGGGTGGTAATAACGTAGCAGTAAGGACATAGAGGAGTATAACGAGGAGGAAATGAAAGAGGGGGGTGGTAATAACGTAGCAGTAAGGACATAGTGGAGTATAACGAGGAGGAAATGAATGAGGGGGTGGTAATAACGTAGCAGTAAGGACACAGTGGAGTATAACGAGGAGGAAATGAATGAGGGGGGTGGTAATAACGTAGCAGTAAGGACATAGAGGAGTATAACGAGGAGGAAATGAATGAGGGGGTGTTAATAAGTAAGGACATAGTGGAGTATAATGAGGAGGAAATGAATGAGGGGGGTGGTAATAACGTAGCAGTAAGGACACAGAGCAGTATAACAAGGAGGAAGTGAATGAGGGGATGGTAATAACGTAGTAGTAAGGACATAGAGGAGTATAACGAGGAGGAAATGAATGAGGGGGTGGTAATAACGTAGCAGTAAGGACATAGAGGAGTATAACGAGGAGGAAATGAATTAGGGGGTGGTAATAACGTAGCAGTAAGGACATGGAGGAGTATAACGAGGAGGAAATAAATGAGGGGGTTGGTAATAACGTAGCAGTAAGGACACAGAGGAGTATAACGAGGAGGAAATGAATGAGGGAAGTGGTAATAACGTAGCAGTAAGGACACAGAGGAGTATAACGAGGAGGAAATGAATGAGAGGTAATAACGTAGCAGTGAAGACATAGAGGAGTATAACGAGGAGGAAATGAATGAGGGGGGTGGTAATAACGTAGCAGTAAGGACATAGAGGAGTATAACGAGGAGGAAATGAAAGAGGGGGGTGGTAATAACGTAGCAGTAAGGACATAGTGGAGTATAACGAGGAGGAAATAAATGAGGGGTAGTAATAACGTAGCAGTAAGGACACAGAGGAGTATAACGAGGAGGAAATGAATGAGGGGGTGGTAATAATGTAGCAGTAAGGACACAGAGGAGTATAACGAGGAGGAAATGAATGAGGGGGTGGTAATAACGTAGCAGTAAGGACACAGAGGAGTATAATGAGGAGGAAATGAATGAGGGGGTGGTAATAACGTAGCAGTAAGGACATAGAGGAGTATAACGAGGAGGAAATGAATGAGGGGGTGGTAATAACGTAGCAGTAAGGACATAGTGGAGTATAATGAGGAAGAAATGAATTAGGGGGTGGTAATAACGTAGCAGTAAGGACATAGTGGAGTATAACGAGGAGGAAATTAATGAGGGGGTGGTAATAACGTAGCAGTAAGGACATAGAGGAGTATAACGAGGAGGAAATGAATGAGGGGGTGGTAATAACGTAGCAGTAAGGACATAGAGGAGTATAACGAGGAGGAAATGAATGAGGGGGGTGGTAATAACGTAGCAGTAAGGACATAGAGGAGTATAACGAGGAGGAAATGAATGAGGGGGTGGTAATAACGTAGCAGTAAGGACACAGAGGAGTATAACGAGGAGGAAATTAATGAGGGGGTGGTAATAACGTAGCAGTAAGGACATAGTGGAGAATAATGAGGAGGAAATGAATGAGGGGGTGGTAATAACGTAGCAGTAAGGACATAGTGGAGCATAATGAGGAGGAAATGAATGAGGGGGGTGGTAATAACAGAGCAGTAAGGACATAGTGGAGTATAACGAGGAGGAAATGAATGAGGGGGGTGGTAATAACGTAACAGTAAGGACATAGTGGAGTATAATGAGGAGGAAATGAAGGAGGGGGTGGTAATAACGTAGCAGTAAGGACATAGAGGAGTATAATGAGGAGGAAATTAATGAGGGGGGTGGTAATAACGTAGCAGTAAGGACACAGAGGAGTATAACAGGGAGGAAATGAATGAGGGGGGTGGTAATAACGTAGCAGTAAGGACATAGTGGAGTATAACGAGGAGGAAATGAATGAGGGGGTGGTAATAAGTAAGGACATAGTGGAGTATAATGAGGAGGAAATGAATGAGGGGGGTGGCAATAACGTAGCAGAAAGGACATAGAGGAGTATAACGAGGAGGAAATGAATGAGGGGGTGGTAATAACGTAGCAGTAAGGACACAGAGGAGTATAACGAGGAAATGAATGACGGGGGTGGTAATAACGTAGTAGTAAGGACATAGAGGAGTATAACAGGGAGGAAATGAATGAGGGGGTGGTAATAACGTAGCAGTAAGGACATAGTGGAGTATAACGAGTAGGAAATGAATGAGGGGGGTGGTAATAACATAGCAGTAAGGACATAGAGGAGTATAACGAGGAAATGAATGAGGGGGTGGTAATAACGTAGTAGTAAGGACATAGAGGTGTATAACGAGGAAATGAATGAGGGGGGTGGTAATAACGTAGCAGTAAGGACATAGTGGAGTATAACGAGGAGGAAATGAATGAGGGGGTGGTAATAAGTAAGGACATAGTGGAGTATAACGAGGAGGAAATGAAAGAGGGGGGTGGTAATAACGTAGCAGTAAGGACATAGAGGAGTATAACGAGGAGGAAATGAATGAGGGGGTGGTAATAACGTAGCAGTAAGGACACAGAGGAGTATAACAGGGAGGAAATGAATGAGGGGGGTGGTAATAACGTAGCAGTAAGGACACAGAGGAGTATAACGAGGAGGAAATAAATGAGGGGGGTGGTAATAACGTAGCAGTAAGGACATAGAGAAGTATAACGAGGAGGAAATTAATGAGGGGGGTGGGGTGGTAATAACGTAGCAGTAAGGACACAGAGGAGTATAAAAAGGAGAAAATGAATGAGGGGAGTGGTAATAACGTAGCAGTAAGGACAGAGGAGTATAACGAGGAGGAAATGAATGAGGGGGTGGTAATAACGTAGTAGTAAGGACATAGAGGAGTATAACGAGGAGGAAATAAATGAGGGGGTGGTAATAACGTAGCAGTAAGGACACAGAGGAGTACAACGAGGAGGAAATGAATGAGGGGGTGGTAATAAGTAAGGACATAGTGGAGTATAACGAGGAGGAAATGAATGAGGGGGTGGTAATAAGTAAGGACATAGTGGAGTATAATGAGGAGGAAATGAATGAGGGGGGTGGTAATAACGTAGCAGTAAGGACATAGAGGAGTATAACGAGGAGGAAATGAATGAAGGGGTGGTAATAACGTAGCAGTAAGGACACAGAGGAGTATAACGAGGAAATGAATGAGGGGGGTGGTAATAACGTAGTAGTAAGGACATAGAGGAGTATAACAGGGAGGAAATGAATGAGGGGGGTGGTAATAACGTAGCAGTAAGAACATAGTGGAGTATAACGAGGAGGAAATGAATGAGGGGGTGGTAATAACGTAGCAGTAAGGACACAGTGGAGTATAACAAGGAGGAAATAAATGAGGGGGGTGGTAATAACGTAGCAGTAAGGACATAGTGGAGTATAACGAGGAGGAAATGAATGAGGGGGGTGGTAATAACGTAGCAGTAAGGACACAGTGGAGTATAACGAGGAGGAAATGAATGAGGGGGATGGTAATAACGTAGCAGTAAGGACAAAGAGGAGAATAACAAGGCGGAAATGAATGAGGGGGTGGTAATAACGTAGTAGTAAGGACATAGAGGAGTATAATGAGGAGGAAATGAATGAGGGGAGTGGTAATAACGTAGCAGTAAGGACACAGAGGAGTATAACGAGGAGGAAATGAATGAGGGGAGTGGTAATAACGTAGCAGTAAGGACACAGAGGAGTATAACGAGGAGGAAATGAAAGAGGGGGTGGTAATAACGTAGCAGTAAGGACACAGAGGAGTATAACGAGGAGGAAATAAATGAGGGGGTGGTAATAACGTAGCAGTAAGGACACAGAGGAGTACAACGAGGAGGAAATGAATGAGGGGGTGGTAATAAGTAAGGACATAGTGGAGTATAACGAGGAGGAAATGAATGAGGGGGTGGTAATAAGTAAGGACATAGTGGAGTATAATGAGGAGGAAATGAATGAGGGGGGTGGTAATAACGTAGCAGTAAGGACATAGAGGAGTATAACGAGGAGGAAATGAATGAGGGGGTGGTAATAACGTAGCAGTAAGGACACAGAGGAGTATAACGAGGAAATGAATGAGGGGGGTGGTAATAACGTAGTAGTAAGGACATAGAGGAGTATAACAGGGAGGAAATGAATGAGGGGGGTGGTAATAACGTAGCAGTAAGAACATAGTGGAGTATAACGAGGAGGAAATGAATGAGGGGGTGGTAATAACGTAGCAGTAAGGACACAGTGGAGTATAACAAGGAGGAAATAAATGAGGGGGGTGGTAATAACGTAGCAGTAAGGACATAGTGGAGTATAACGAGGAGGAAATGAATGAGGGGGGTGGTAATAACGTAGCAGTAAGGACACAGTGGAGTATAACGAGGAGGAAATGAATGAGGGGGATGGTAATAACGTAGCAGTAAGGACATAGAGGAGAATAACAAGGCGGAAATGAATGAGGGGGTGGTAATAACGTAGTAGTAAGGACATAGAGGAGTATAATGAGGAGGAAATGAATGAGGGGAGTGGTAATAACGTAGCAGTAAGGACACAGTGGAGTATAACAAGGAGGAAATAAATGAGGGGGGTGGTAATAACGTAGCAGTAAGGACATAGTGGAGTATAACGAGGAGGAAATGAATGAGGGGGGTGGTAATAACGTAGCAGTAAGGACATAGTGGAGTATAACGAGGAGGAAATAAATGAGGGGGGTGGTAATAACGTAGCAGTAAGGACACAGAGGAGTATATCGAGGAGGAAATGAATGAGGGGGTGGTAATAACGTAGCAGTAAGGACACAGAGGAGTATAACGAGGAGGAAATGAATGAGGGGGTGGTAATATTGTAGTAGTAAGCACATAGAGGAGTATAACGAGGAGGAAATGAATGAGGGGGTGGTAATAACGTAGCAGTAAGGACATAGTGGAGTATAATGAGAAGGAAATGAATGAGGGGGGTGGTAATAACGTAGCAGTAAGGACACAGAGGAGTATAACAGGAAGGAAATGAATGAGGGGAGTGGTAATAACGTAGCAGTAAGGACATAGTGGAGTATAATGAGGAGGAAATGAATTAGGGGGTGGTAATAACGTAGCAGTAAGGACATAGTGGAGTATAACGAGGAGGAAATGAATGAGGGGGTGGTAATAAGTAAGGACATAGTGGAGTATAATGAGGAGGAAATGAATGAGGGGGGTGGTAATAACGTAGCAGTAAGGACATAGAGGAGTATAACGAGGAGGAAAGGAATGAGGGGGTGGTAATAACGTAGCAGTAAGGACACAGAGGAGTATAACGAGGAAATGAATGAGGGGGTGGTAATAATGTAGCAGTAAGGACACAGAGGAGTATAACGAGGAGGAAATGAATGAGGGGGGTGGTAATAACGTAGCAGTAAGGACATAGAGGAGTATAATGAGGAGGAAATGAGTGAGGGGGTGGTAATAACGTAGCAGTAAGGACATAGAGGAGTATAACGAGGAGGAAATGAATGAGGGGGTGGTAATAACGTAGTAGTAAGGACATAGAGGAGTATAACAGGGAGGAAATGAATGAGGGGGGTGGTAATAACGTAGCAGTAAGGACATAGTGGAGTATAACGAGGAGGAAATGAATGAGGGGTGGTAATAACGTAGCAGTAAGCACACAGTGGAGTATAACGAGGAGGTAATAAATGAGGGGGGTGGTAATAACGTAGCAGTAAGGACATAGAGGAGTATAATGAAGAGGAAATAAATGAGGGGGGTGGTAATAATGTAGCAGTAAGGACATAGTGGAGTATAACAAGGAGGAAATGAATGGGGGGTGGTAATAACGTAGCAGTCAGGACATAGAGGAGTATAACGAGGAGGAAATGAATGAGGGGTGTGGTAATAACGTAGCAGTAAGGACACAGAGGAGTATAACAGGGAGGAAATGAATGAGGGGGGTGGTAATAACGTAGCAGTATGGACATAGTGGAGTATAAGGGGAGGAAATTAATGAGGGGGGTGGTAATAACGTAGCAGTAAGGACATAGTGGAGTATAACGAGGAGGAAATGAATGAGGGGGGTGGTAATAACGTAGCAGTAAGGACACAGTGGAGTATAACGAGGAGGAAATGAATGAGGGGGATGGTAATAACGTAGCAGTAAGGACATAGAGGAGAATAACAAGGCGGAAATGAATGAGGGGGGTGGTAATAACGTAGTAGTAAGGACATAGAGGAGTATAATGAGGAGGAAATGAATGAGGGGAGTGGTAATAACGTAGCAGTAAGGACACAGAGGAGTATAACGATGAGGAAATGAAAGAGGGGGGTGGTAATAACGTAGCAGTAATGACATAGTGGAGTATAACGAGGAGGAAATAAATGAGGGGGGTGGTAATAACGTAGCAGTAAGGACACAGAGGAATATAACGAGGAGGAAATGAATGAGGGGGTGGTAATATTGTAGTAGTAAGCACATAGAGGAGTATAACGAGGAGAAAATGAATGAGGGGGTGGTAATAACGTAGCAGTAAGGACATAGTGGAGTATAATGAGAAGGAAATGAATGAGGGGGTGGTAATAACGTAGCAGTAAGGACACAGAGGAGTATAACGAGGAGGAAATGAATGAGGGGGTGGTAATAACGTAGCAGTAAGGACATAGAGGAGTATAACGAGGAGGAAATGAATGAGGGGGTGGTAATAACGTAGCAGTAAGGACACAGAGGAGTATAATGAGAAGGAAATGAATGAGGGGGGTGGTAATAACGTAGCAGTAAGGACACAGAGGAGTATAACAGGGAGGAAATGAATGAGGGGGTGGTAATAACGTAGCAGTAAGGACATAGTGGAGTATAACGAGGAGGAAATGAATGAGGGGGTGGTAATAAGTAAGGACATAGTGGAGTATAATGAGGAGGAAATGAATGAGGGGGTGGTAATAACGTAGCAGTAAGGACATAGAGGAGTATAACGAGGAGGAAATGAAAGAGGGGGGTGGTAATAACGTAGCAGTAAGGACATAGTGGAGTATAACGAGGAGGAAATAAATGAGGGGGGTGGTAATAACGTAGCAGTAAGGACATAGAGGAGTATAACGAGGAGGAAATGAAAGAGGGGGGTGGTAATAACGTAGCAGTAAGGACATAGTGGAGTATAACGAGGAGGAAATGAATGAGGGGGTGGTAATAACGTAGCAGTAAGGACACAGTGGAGTATAACGAGGAGGAAATGAATGAGGGGGGTGGTAATAACGTAGCAGTAAGGACATAGAGGAGTATAACGAGGAGGAAATGAATGAGGGGGTGTTAATAAGTAAGGACATAGTGGAGTATAATGAGGAGGAAATGAATGAGGGGGGTGGTAATAACGTAGCAGTAAGGACACAGAGCAGTATAACAAGGAGGAAGTGAATGAGGGGATGGTAATAACGTAGTAGTAAGGACATAGAGGAGTATAACGAGGAGGAAATGAATGAGGGGGTGGTAATAACGTAGCAGTAAGGACATAGAGGAGTATAACGAGGAGGAAATGAATTAGGGGGTGGTAATAACGTAGCAGTAAGGACATGGAGGAGTATAACGAGGAGGAAATAAATGAGGGGGTTGGTAATAACGTAGCAGTAAGTACACAGAGGAGTATAACGAGTAGGAAATGAATGAGGGAAGTGGTAATAACGTAGCAGTAAGGACACAGAGGAGTATAACGAGGAGGAAATGAATGAGGAGTGGTAATAACGTAGCAGTGAGGACATAGAGGAGTATAACGAGGAGGAAATGAATGAGGGGGGTGGTAATAACGTAGCAGTAAGGACATAGAGGAGTATAACGAGGAGGAAATGAAAGAGGGGGGTGGTAATAACGTAGCAGTAAGGACATAGTGGAGTATAACGAGGAGGAAATAAATGAGGGGTGGTAATAACGTAGCAGTAAGGACACAGAGGAGTATAACGAGGAGGAAATGAATGAGGGGGTGGTAATAATGTAGCAGTAAGGACACAGAGGAGTATAACGAGGAGGAAATGAATGAGGGGGTGGTAATAACGTAGCAGTAAGGACACAGAGGAGTATAATGAGGAGGAAATGAATGAGGGGGTGGTAATAACGTAGCAGTAAGGACATAGAGGAGTATAACGAGGAGGAAATGAATGAGGGGGTGGTAATAACGTAGCAGTAAGGACATAGTGGAGTATAATGAGGAAGAAATGAATTAGGGGGTGGTAATAACGTAGCAGTAAGGACATAGTGGAGTATAACGAGGAGGAAATTAATGAGGGGGTGGTAATAACGTAGCAGTAAGGACATAGAGGAGTATAACGAGGAGGAAATGAATGAGGGGGTGGTAATAACGTAGCAGTAAGGACATAGAGGAGTATAACGAGGAGGAAATGAATGAGGGGGGTGGTAATAACGTAGCAGTAAGGACATAGAGGAGTATAACGAGGAGGAAATGAATGAGGGGGTGGTAATAACGTAGCAGAAAGGACACAGAGGAGTATAACGAGGAGGAAATGAATGAGGGGGTGGTAATAACGTAGCAGTAAGGACATAGTGGAGTATAATGAGGAGGAAATGAATGAGGGGGTGGTAATAACGTAGCAGTAAGGACATAGTGGAGTATAATGAGGAGGAAATGAATGAGGGGGGTGGTAATAACAGAGCAGTAAGGACATAGTGGAGCATAACGAGGAGGAAATGAATGAGGGGGGTGGTAATAACGTAACAGTAAGGACATAGTGGAGTATAATGAGGAGGAAATGAAGAGGGGGTGGTAATAACGTAGCAGTAAGGACATAGAGGAGTATAATGAGGAGGAAATGAATGAGGGGGTGGTAATAACAGAGCAGTAAGGACATAGTGGAGTATAACGAGGAGGAAATGAATGAGGGGGGTGGTAATAACAGAGCAGTAAGGACATAGAGGAGTATAATGAGGAGGAAATGAATGAGGGGGTGGTAATAACGTAGCAGTAAGGACACAGAGGCGTATAACGAGGAGGAAATGAATGATGGGGTCGTAATAACATAGCAGTAAGGACATAGTGGAGAATAACGAGGAGGAAATGAATGAGGGGGGTGGTAATAACGTAACAGTAAGGACATAGTGGAGTATAATGAGGAGGAAATGAATGAGGGGGGTGGTAATAACGTAACAGTAAGGACATAGTGGAGTATAACGAGGAGGAAATGAATGAGGGGCTGGTAATAACGTAGCAGTAAGGACGCAGAGGAGTATAATGAGGAGGAAATGAATGAGGGGGTGGTAATAATGTAGCAGTAAGGACACAGAGGAGTATAACGAGGAGGAAATGAATGAGGGGGTGGTAATAACGTAGCAGTAAGGACACAGAGGAGTATAATGAGGAGGAAATGAATGAGGGGGTGGTAATAACGTAGCAGTAAGGACATAGAGGAGTATAACGAGGAGGAAATGAATGAGGGGGTGGTAATAACGTAGCAGTAAGGACATAGTGGAGTATAATGAGGAAGAAATGAATTAGGGGGTGGTAATAACGTAGCAGTAAGGACATAGTGGAGTATAACGAGGAGGAAATTAATGAGGGGGTGGTAATAACGTAGCAGTAAGGACATAGAGGAGTATAACGAGGAGGAAATGAATGAGGGGGTGGTAATAACGTAGCAGTAAGGACATAGAGGAGTATAACGAGGAGGAAATGAATGAGGGGGGTGGTAATAACGTAGCAGTAAGGACATAGAGGAGTATAACGAGGAGGAAATGAATGAGGGGGTGGTAATAACGTAGCAGTAAGGACACAGAGGAGTATAACGAGGAGGAAATGAATGAGGGGGTGGTAATAACGTAGCAGTAAGGACATAGTGGAGTATAATGAGGAGGAAATGAATGAGGGGGTGGTAATAACGTAGCAGTAAGGACATAGTGGAGTATAATGAGGAGGAAATGAATGAGGGGGGTGGTAATAACAGAGCAGTAAGGACATAGTGGAGTATAACGAGGAGGAAATGAATGAGGGGGGTGGTAATAACGTAACAGTAAGGACATAGTGGAGTATAATGAGGAGGAAATGAAGGAGGGGGTGGTAATAACGTAGCAGTAAGGACATAGAGGAGTATAATGAGGAGGAAATGAATGAGGGGGTGGTAATAACAGAGCAGTAAGGACATAGTGGAGTATAACGAGGAGGAAATGAATGAGGGGGGTGGTAATAACAGAGCAGTAAGGACATAGAGGAGTATAATGAGGAGGAAATGAATGAGGGGGTGGTAATAACGTAGCAGTAAGGACACAGAGGCGTATAACGAGGAGGAAATGAATGATGGGGTCGTAATAACATAGCAGTAAGGACATAGTGGAGAATAACGAGGAGGAAATGAATGAGGGGGGTGGTAATAATGTAACAGTAAGGACATAGTGGAGTATAATGAGGAGGAAATGAATGAGGGGGGTGGTAATAACGTAACAGTAAGGACATAGTGGAGTATAACGAGGAGGAAATGAATGAGGGGCTGGTAATAACGTAGCAGTAAGGACACAGAGGAGTATAACGAGGAGGAAATGAATGAGGGGGGTGGTAATAACGTAGCAGTAAGGACATAGAGGAGTATAACGAGGAGGAAATGAATGAGGGGGTGGTAATAACGTAGCAGTAAGGACATAGAGGAGTATAACAAGAAGGAAAAGAATGAGGGGGTGGTAATAACGTAGCAGTAAGGACACAGAGGAGTATAACGAGGAGGAAATGAATGAGGGGGGTGGTAATAACGTAGCAGTAAGGACATAGAGGAGTATAACGAGGAGGAAATGAATGAGGGGGGTGGTAATAACGTAGCAGTAAGGATATAGAGGAGTATAACGAGGAGGAAATGAAAGAGGGGGGTGGTAATAACGTAGCAGTAAGGACATAGAGGAGTATAACGAGGAGGAAATGAATGAGGGGGGTGGTAATAACGTAACAGTAAGGACATAGTGGAGTATAATGAGGAGGAAATGAATGAGGGGGTGGTAATAACGTAGCAGTAAGGACATAGTGGAGTATAACGAGGAGGAAATGAATGAGGGGGGTGGTAATAACGTAACAGTAAGGACATAGTGGAGTATAATGAGGAGGAAATGAATGAGTGGGTGGTAATAACGTAGCAGTAAGGACATAGTGGAGTATAACGAGGAGGAAATGAATGAGGGGGGTGGTAATAACGTAGCAGTAAGGACATAGTGGAGTATAATGAGGAGGAAATGAATGAGGGGGTGGTAATAACGTAGCAGTAAGGACATAGTGGAGTATAACGAGGAGGAAATGAATGAGGGGGGTGGTAATAACGTAGCAGTAAGGACACAGAGGAGTATAACGAGGAGGAAATGAATGAGGGGGTGGTAATATTGTAGTAGTAAGCACATAGAGGAGTATAACGAGGAGGAAATGAATGAGGGGGTGGTAATAACGTAGCAATAAGGACACAGAGGAGTAAAATGAGAAGGAAATGAATGAGGGGGGTGGTAATAACGTAGCAGTAAGGACACAGAGGAGTATAACAGGGAGGAAATGAATGAGGGGGGTGGTAATAACGTAGCAGTAAGGACATAGTGGAGTATAACGAGGAGGAAATGAATGAGGTGGTGGTAATAAGTAAGGACATAGTGGAGTATAATGAGGAGGAAATGAATGAGGGGGGTGGTAATAATGTAGCAGTAAGGATATAGAGGAGTATAACGAGGAGGAAATGAAAGAGGGGGGTGGTAATAACGTAGCAGTAAGGACATAGTGGAGTATAACGAGGAGGAAATAAATGAGGGGGGTGGTAATAACGTAGCAGTAAGGACATAGTGGAGTATAACGAGGAGGAAATGAATGAGGGGGTGGTAATAACGTAGCAGTAAGGACACAGTGGAGTATAACGAGGAGGAAATGAATGAGGGGGGTGGTAATAACGTAGCAGTAAGGACATAGTGGAGTATAACGAGGAGGAAATGAATGAGGGGGTGGTAATAAGTAAGGACATAGTGGAGTATAATGAGGAGGAAATGAATGAGGGGGGTGGTAATAACGTAGCAGTAAGGACACAGAGGAGTATAACAAGGAGGAAGTGAATGAGGGGATGGTAATAACGTAGTAGTAAGGACATAGAGGAGTATAACGAGGAGGAAATGAATGAGGGGGTGGTAATAACGTAGCAGTAAGGACATAGAGGAGTATAACGAGGAGGAAATGAATTAGGGGGTGGTAATAACGTAGCAGTAAGGACATGGAGGAGTATAACGAGGAGGAAATAAATGAGGGGGGTGGTAATAACGTAGCAGTAAGGACACAGAGGAGTATAACGAGGAGGAAATGAATGAGGGAAGTGGTAATAACGTAGCAGTAAGGACACAGAGTAGTATAACGAGGAGGAAATGAATGAGGAGTGGTAATAACGTAGCAGTAAGGACATAGAGGAGTATAACGAGGAGGAAATGAATGAGGGGGGTGGTAATAACGTAGCAGTAAGGACATAGAGGAGTATAACGAGGAGGAAATGAAAGAGGGGGGTGGTAATAACGTAGCAGTAAGGACATAGTGGAGTATAACGAGGAGGAAATAAATGAGGGGTGGTAATAACGTAGCAGTAAGGACACAGAGGAGTATAACGAGGAGGAAATGAATGAGGGGGTGGTAATAATGTAGCAGTAAGGACACAGAGGAGTATTACGAGGAGGAAATGAATGAGGGGGTGGTAATAACGTAGCAGTAAGGACACAGAGGAGTATAATGAGAAGGAAATGAATGAGGGGGTGGTAATAACGTAGCAGTAAGGACATAGAGGAGTATAACGAGGAGGAAATGAATGAGGGGGTGGTAATAACGTAGCAGTAAGGACATAGTGGAGTATAATGAGGAGGAAATGAATTAGGGGGTGGTAATAACGTAGCAGTAAGGACATAGTGGAGTATAACGAGGAGGAAATTAATGAGGGGGTGGTAATAACATAGCAGTAAGGACATAGAGGAGTATAACGAGGAGGAAATGAATGAGGGGGTGGTAATAACGTAGCAGTAAGGACATAGAGGAGTATAACGAGGAGGAAATGAATGAGGGGGTGGTAATAACGTAGCAGTAAGGACACAGAGGAGTATAACGAGGAGGAAATGAATGAGGGGGTGGTAATAACGTAGCAGTAAGGACATAGTGGAGTATAATGAGGAGGAAATGAATGAGGGGGTGGTAATAACGTAGCAGTAAGGACATAGTGGAGCATAATGAGGAGGAAATGAATGAGGGGGGTGGTAATAACAGAGCAGTAAGGACATAGTGGAGTATAACGAGGAGGAAATGAATGAGGGGGGTGGTAATAACGTAACAGTAAGGACATAGTGGAGTATAATGAGGAGGAAATGAATGAGGGGGTGGTAATAACGTAGCAGTAAGGACATAGAGGAGTATAATGAGGAGGAAATGAATGAGGGGGGTGGTAATAACAGAGCAGTAAGGACATAGTGGAGTATAACGAGGAGGAAATGAATGAGGGGGGTGGTAATAACAGAGCAGTAAGGACATAGAGGAGTATAATGAGGAGGAAATGAATGAGGGGGTGGTAATAACGTAGCAGTAAGGACACAGAGGCGTATAACGAGGAGGAAATATATGATGGGGTGGTAATAACAGAGCAGTAAGGACATAGAGGAGTATAATGAGGAGGAAATGAATGAGGGGGTGGTAATAACGTAGCAGTAAGGACACAGAGGAGTATAACGAGGAGGAAATGAATGAGGGGGGTGGTAATAGCGTAACAGTAAGGACATAGTGGAGTACAATGAGGAGGAAATGAATGAGGGGGTGGTAATAACGTAGCAGTAAGGACATAGTGGAGTATAACGAGGAGGGAATGAATGAGGGGGGTGGTAATAACGTAACAGTAAGGACATAGTGGAGTATAACGAGGAGGAAATGAATGAGGGGCTGGTAATAACGTAGCAGTAAGAACACAGAGGAGTATAACGAGGAGGAAATGAATGAGGGGGGTGGTAATAACGTAGCAGTAAGGACATAGAGGAGTATAACGAGGAGGAAATGAATGAGGGGGTGGTAATAACGTAGCAGTAAGGACATAGAGGAGTATAACAAGAAGGAAATGAATGAGGGGGTGGTAATAACGTAGCAGTAAGGACACAGAGGAGTATAACGAGGAGGAAATGAATGAGGGGGGTGGTAATAACATAGCAGTAAGGACATAGAGGAGTATAACGAGGAGGAAATGAATGAGGGGGGTGGTAATAACGTAGCAGTAAGGACATAGAGGAGTATAACGAGGAGGAAATGAATGAGGGGGGTGGTACTAATGTAGCAGTAAGGACATAGTGGAGTATAATGAGGAGGAAATGAATGAGGGGGGTGGTAATAACGTAGCAGTAAGGACATAGAGGAGTATAACGAGGAGGAAATGAATGAGGGGGGTGGTAATAACGTAACAGTAAGGACAGAGTGGAGTATAATGAGGAGGAAATGAATGAGGGGGTGGTAATAACGTAGCAGTAAGGACATAGTGGAGTATAACGAGGAGGAAATGAATGAGGGGGTTGGTAATAACGTAACAGTAAGGACATAGTGGAGTATAATGAGGAGGAAATGAATGAGGGGGGTGGTAATAACGTAGCAGTAAGGACATAGTGGAGTATAATGAGGAGGAAATGAATGAGGGGGTGGTAATAACGTAGCAGTAAGGACATAGTGGAGTATAACGAGGAGGAAATAAATGAGGGGGGTGGTAATAACGTAGCAGTAAGGACATAGTGGAGTATAACGAGGAGGAAATGAATGAGGGGGTGGTAATAACGTAGCAGTAAGGACACAGTGGAGTATAACGAGGAGGAAATGAATGAGGGGGGTGGTAATAACGTAGCAGTAAGGACATAGTGGAGTATAACGAGGAGGAAATGAATGAGGGGGTGGTAATAAGTAAGGACATAGTGGAGTATAATGAGGAGGAAATGAATGAGGGGGGTGGTAATAACGTAGCAGTAAGGACACAGAGGAGTATAACAAGGAGGAAGTGAATGAGGGGATGGTAATAACGTAGTAGTAAGGACATAGAGGAGTATAACGAGGAGGAAATGAATGAGGGGGTGGTAATAACGTAGCAGCAAGGACATAGAGGAGTATAACGAGGAGGAAATGAATTAGGGGGTGGTAATAACGTAGCAGTAAGGACATGGAGGAGTATAACTAGGAGGAAATAAATGAGGGGGGTGGTAATAACGTAGCAGTAAGGACACAGAGGAGTATAACGAGGAGGAAATGAATGAGGGAAGTGGTAATAACGTAGCAGTAAGGACACAGAGTAGTATAACGAGGAGGAAATGAATGAGGAGTGGTAATAACGTAGCAGTAAGGACATAGAGGAGTATAACGAGGAGGAAATGAATGAGGGGGGTGGTAATAACGTAGCAGTAAGGACATAGAGGAGTATAACGAGGAGGAAATGAAAGAGGGGGGTGGTAATAACGTAGCAGTAAGGACATAGTGGAGTATAACGAGGAGGAAATAAATGAGGGGTGGTAATAACGTAGCAGTAAGGACACAGAGGAGTATAACGAGGAGGAAATGAATGAGGGGGTGGTAATAATGTAGCAGTAAGGACACAGAGGAGTATAACGAGGAGGAAATGAATGAGGGGGTGGTAATAACGTAGCAGTAAGGACACAGAGGAGTATAATGAGAAGGAAATGAATGAGGGGGTGGTAATAACGTAGCAGTAAGGACATAGTGGAGTATAACGAGGAGGAAATTAATGAGGGGGTGGTAATAACATAGCAGTAAGGACATAGAGGAGTATAACGAGGAGGAAATGAATGAGGGGGTGGTAATAACGTAGCAGTAAGGACATAGAGGAGTATAACGAGGAGGAAATGAATGAGGGGGTGGTAATAACGTAGCAGTAAGGACATAGTGGAGTATAATGAGGAGGAAATGAATTAGGGGGTGGTAATAACGTAGCAGTAAGGACATAGTGGAGTATAACGAGGAGGAAATTAATGAGGGGGTGGTAATAACATAGCAGTAAGGACATAGAGGAGTATAACGAGGAGGAAATGAATGAGGGGGTGGTAATAACGTAGCAGTAAGGACATAGAGGAGTATAACGAGGAGGAAATGAATGAGGGGGTGGTAATAACGTAGCAGTAAGGACACAGAGGAGTATAACGAGGAGGAAATGAATGAGGGGGTGGTAATAACGTAGCAGTAAGGACATAGTGGAGTATAATGAGGAGGAAATGAATGAGGGGGTGGTAATAACGTAGCAGTAAGGACATAGTGGAGTATAATGAGGAGGAAATGAATGAGGGGGGTGGTAATAACAGAGCAGTAAGGACATAGTGGAGTATAACGAGGAGGAAATGAATGAGGGGGGTGGTAATAACGTAACAGTAAGGACATAGTGGAGTATAATGAGGAGGAAATGAATGAGGGGGTGGTAATAACGTAGCAGTAAGGACATAGAGGAGTATAATAAGGAGGAAATGAATGAGGGGGGTGGTAATAACAGAGCAGTAAGGACATAGTGGAGTATAACGAGGAGGAAATGAATGAGGGGGGTGGTAATAACAGAGCAGTAAGGACATAGAGGAGTATAATGAGGAGGAAATGAATGAGGGGGTGGTAATAACGTAGCAGTAAGGACACAGAGGCGTATAACGAGGAGGAAATGAATGATGGGGTGGTAATAACATAGCAGTAAGGACAGAGGAGTATAACGAGGAGGAAATGAATGAGGGGGGTGGTAATAGCGTAACAGTAAGGACATAGTGGAGTACAATGAGGAGGAAATGAATGAGGGGGTGGTAATAACGTAGCAGTAAGGACATAGTGGAGTATAACGAGGAGGGAATGAATGAGGGGGGTGGTAATAACGTAACAGTAAGGACATAGTGGAGTATAACGAGGAGGAAATGAATGAGGGGCTGGTAATAACGTAGCAGTAAGGACACAGAGGAGTATAACGAGGAGGAAATGAATGAGGGGGGTGGTAATAACGTAGCAGTAAGGACATAGAGGAGTATAACGAGGAGGAAATGAATGAGGGGGTGGTAATAACGTAGCAGTAAGGACATAGAGGAGTATAACAAGAAGGAAATGAATGAGGGGGTGGTAATAACGTAGCAGTAAGGACACAGAGGAGTATAACGAGGAGGAAATGAATGAGGGGGGTGGTAATAACATAGCAGTAAGGACATAGAGGAGTATAACGAGGAGGAAATGAATGAGGGGGGTGGTAATAACGTAGCAGTAAGGACATAGAGGAGTATAACGAGGAGGAAATGAATGAGGGGGGTGGTAATAATGTAGCAGTAAGGACATAGTGGAGTATAATGAGGAGGAAATGAATGAGGGGGGTGGTAATAACGTAGCAGTAAGGACATAGAGGAGTATAACGAGGAGGAAATGAATGAGGGGGGTGGTAATAACGTAACAGTAAGGACATAGTGGAGTATAATGAGGAGGAAATGAATGAGGGGGTGGTAATAACGTAGCAGTAAGGACATAGTGGAGTATAACGAGGAGGAAATGAATGAGGGGGTTGGTAATAACGTAACAGTAAGGACATAGTGGAGTATAATGAGGAGGAAATGAATGAGGGGGTGGTAATAACGTAGCAGTAAGGACATAGTGGAGTATAACGAGGAGGAAATGAATGAGGGGGGTGGTAATAACGTAGCAGTAAGGACATAGTGGAGTATAATGAGGAGGAAATGAATGAGGGGGTGGTAATAACGTAGCAGTAAGGACATAGTGGAGTATAACGAGGAGGAAATGAATGAGGGGGGTGGTAATAACGTAACAGTAAGGACATAGTGGAGTATAATGAGGAGGAAATGAATGAGGGGGTGGTAATAACGTAGCAGTAAGGACACAGAGGAGTATAACGAGGAGGAAATGAATGAGGGGGGTGGTAATAACGTAGCAGTAAGGACATAGAGGAGTATAACGAGGAGGAAATGAATGAGGGGGGTGGTAATAACGTAACAGTAAGGACATAGTGGAGTATAATGAGGAGGAAATGAATGAGGGGGTGGTAATAACGTAGCAGTAAGGACACAGAGGAGTATAACGAGGAGGAAATGAATGGGGTGGTGGTAATAACGTAGCAGTAAGGACATAGAGGAGTATAATGAGGAGGAAATGAATGAGGGGGTGGTAATAACGTAGCAGTAAGGACATAGTGGAGTATAACGAGGAGGAAATGAATGAGGGGATGGTAATAACGTAGCAGTAAGGACATAGTGGAGTATAACGAGGAGGAAATGAATGAGGGGGGTGGTAATAACGTAGCAGTAAGGACATAGTGGAGTATAACGAGGAGGAAATGAATGAGGTGGTGGTAATAAGTAAGGACATAGTGGAGTATAATGAGGAGGAAATGAATGAGGGGGGTGGTAATAACGTAGCAGTAAGGATATAGAGGAGTATAACGAGGAGGAAATGAAAGAGGGGGGTGGTAATAACGTAGCAGTAAGGACATAGTGGAGTATAACGAGGAGGAAATAAATGAGGGGGGTGGTAATAACGTAGCAGTAAGGACATAGTGGAGTATAACGAGGAGGAAATGAATGAGGGGGGTGGTAATAACGTAGCAGTAAGGACATAGTGGAGTATAACGAGGAGGAAATGAATGAGGGGGGTGGTAATAACGTAACAGTAAGGACATAGTGGAGTATAATGAGGAGGAAATGAATGAGGGGGTGGTAATAACGTAGCAGTAAGGACACAGAGGAGTATAACGAGGAGGAAATGAATGAGGGGGGTGGTAATAACGTAGCAGTAAGGACATAGAGGAGTATAACGAGGAGGAAATGAATGAGGGGGGTGGTAATAACGTAACAGTAAGGACATAGTGGAGTATAATGAGGAGGAAATGAATGAGGGGGTGGTAATAACGTAGCAGTAAGGACACAGAGGAGTATAACGAGGAGGAAATGAATGGGGGGGTGGTAATAACGTAGCAGTAAGGACATAGAGGAGTATAATGAGGAGGAAATGAATGAGGGGGTGGTAATAACGTAGCAGTAAGGACATAGTGGAGTATAACGAGGAGGAAATGAATGAGGGGATGGTAATAATGTAGCAGTAAGGACATAGTGGAGTATAACGAGGAGGAAATGAATGAGGTGGTGGTAATAAGTAAGGACATAGTGGAGTATAATGAGGAGGAAATGAATGAGGGGGGTGGTAATAACGTAGCAGTAAGGATATAGAGGAGTATAACGAGGAGGAAATGAAAGAGGGGGGTGGTAATAACGTAGCAGTAAGGACATAGTGGAGTATAACGAGGAGGAAATAAATGAGGGGGGTGGTAATAACGTAGCAGTAAGGACATAGTGGAGTATAACGAGGAGGAAATGAATGAGGGGGGTGGTAATAACGTAACAGTAAGGACATAGTGGAGTATAATGAGGAGGAAATGAATGAGGGGGTGGTAATAACGTAGCAGTAAGGACACAGAGGAGTATAACGAGGAGGAAATGAATGAGGGGGGTGGTAATAACGTAGCAGTAAGGACATAGAGGAGTATAACGAGGAGGAAATGAATGAGGGGGGTGGTAATAACGTAACAGTAAGGACATAGTGGAGTATAATGAGGAGGAAATGAATGAGGGGGTGGTAATAACGTAGCAGTAAGGACACAGAGGAGTATAACGAGGAGGAAATGAATGAGGGGGTGGTAATAACATAGCAGTAAGGACAGAGGAGTATAACCAGGAGGAAATGAATGAGGGGGTGGTAATAACGTAGCAGTAAGGACATAGGCCCTCATTCCGAGTCGTTCGCTCGGTAATTTTCTTCGCATCGCAGTGAAATTCCGCTTAGTACGCATGCGCAATATTCGCACTGCGACTGCGCCAAGTAATTTTACAATGAAGATAGTATTTTTACTCACGGCTTTTTCTTCGCTCTGGCGAACGTAGTGTGATTGACAGGAAATGGGTGTTACTGGGCGGAAACACGGCATTTTCGGGGCGTGTGGATAAAAACGCTACCGTTTCCGGAAAAAACGCAGGAGTGGCCGGAGAAACGGGGGAGTGTCTGGGCGAACGCTGGGTGTGTTTATGACGTCAAACCAGGAACGACAAGCACTGAACTGAACGCAGATGCCGAGTAAGTCTGAAGCTACTCTGAAACTGCTAAGTAGTTTGTAATCGCAATATTGCGAATACATCGGTCGCAATTTAAAGAAGCTAAGATACACTCCCAGTAGGCGTATGCTTAGCGTGAGCAACTCTGCTAAATTCGCCTTGCGAGCGATCAACTCGGAATGAGGGCCATAGTGGAGTATAATGAGGAGGAAATTAATGAGGGGGGTGGTAATAACATAGCAGTGAGGACATAGTGGAGTATAACGAGGAGGAAATGAATGAGGGAGTGGTAATAACGTAGCAGTAAGGACACAGAGGAGTATAACGAGGAGGAAATGAATGAGGGGGTGGTAATAACGTAGCAGTAAGGACATAGTGGAGTATAACGAGGAGGAAATGAATGAGGGGGTGGTAATAACGTAGGGCTGCCCGTCAAAAATTAAAAAAGGGTATAATAGAGGCAAAAAGGGCCTTTTCTGTTAAACTCGAAAGCAAGTTTAAAAATGATAAAGATGCAAAAAGTCTGTGGAAAGGTATTCAAGATATCTCTGACTACAAAGTTAATAAGAACCCCTCTCATAAAGAGGCTGACAGTTCCCTAGGGGAGACATTAAACATATTTTACTCTCGTTTTGATAGCATGGCTGTTTCCCCTGTAGACTGGGATGGGAATCTGGAGAACGCGGAGCCCCTGGTACTGGATGAATTGTCTGTCAGACGGTGCTTTGCCAGTTCTAAATCAGGTAAGGCCCCCGGCCCAGATGGGATTCCGGGAAATGTTATCAAGACATGTGCTGAGCAGTTGGCTGGGATTTTTACTATAATTTTTAACCTTTCTCTTGCCACTTGTCATGTGCCTAAGTGTTTTAAGTCATCTATTATTGTCCCGGTCCCCAAAAATGGTAAGGCCAGTGAGCCAAACGATTACCGACCAATTGCTCTGACATCTCTTATAATGAAGGCCTTTGAAAGATTGGTTATGGGACACATAAAAAAAAGTATCCCAGCCAATCTGGATCCTTTTCAATTTGCATATAAAGCAAATAGGTCGACAGATGACGCTGCTATCACCTTGATTCATCGTGTGGCTACCCATCTAGAATCCACATGTTCCTCTGCGAGAATTTTGTTCGTGGATTACAGTTCGGCATTTAATACAGTAATCCCAACATCATTAGTGTTTAAATTATCTGAGTTGGGATTGAATAACTTTGTATGTAGATGGATCTTGGATTTCTTGACTAACAGGCCCCAATCTGTTAGATTGTACAATTCCCTGTCAAGCGAACTTGTAATCAGTACAGGGGTGCCTCAGGGTTGTGTACTGAGTCCCCTGCTGTACTCTCTGTTTACCTATGATTGCCATTCAAATTCGGAGTCAGTTCACATTATTAAATTTGCCGATGATATCGCAGTCGTAGGTTTAATAAGTAAGGACGATGAGTCAGAATATAGATCTGAGGTCGCTAGGTTAGAAGCTTGGAGTCAAACTAATCACTTAATTTTAAATGTAAAAAAAACAAAAGAAATGATTGTAGATTTTAGGAAAATTCACATGCAGCCTTCTTGTCCCCTAGTCGTAAATAACCAGGTTGTGGAGACAGTTGAGTCCTTTAAATTCCTGGGTATTAACATCTCCAATGACCTGTCTTGGGGTATCCATACACGATGTGTTGTTAAAAAATCTCAACAACGCCTGTTTTTATTGAGGAAAATGCGCATGGCAGGGATACGTAAGGAGATTTTAGTAAACTTTTATTCAGCAATTTTAGAGAGTGTCCTCACATACGGAATTATAGTATGGTTTGGAAACTGTACTGCTATAGAACGTAAGTCCCTTCAGAGAGTGGTTAAAACTGCAAGTAGAGTAATTGGAGTCAGCCTGCCCTGTATTCAGGATATATATGAAAAAAGGCTCCTCACTAAGGTGAAAAGTATTCTGGGAGATCTATCTCATCCAAATGGGGGGATGTTTTCTGTGTTGCCATCTAATAGGCGTTACCGTTCTATTCTTTGTCGGACAAACCGGTTAAGGGGTAGTTTTTTCCCAAAAGCAATAAACATGTTAAACCAGATAGGACCGAGATAAATTGACAATTGGGAATGTCTTGGGTTTAGGAGTGCTCTCTTCGTTCTGTTCTTATGGTCTCTGTATATGCTTGCTTTTTAGTTTCGTTGATTGTTCATTGAACTATTGATGACAATAAAGTATTATTATTATTAGTAAGGACATAGTGGAGTATAATGAGGAGGAAATGAATGAGGGGGTGGTAATAACGTAGCAGTAACGACATAGTGGAGTATAACGAGGAGGAAATGAATGAGGGGATGGTAATAATGTAGCAGTAAGTACATAGTGGAGTATAATGAGGAGGAAATGAATGAGGGGGTGGTAATAATGTAGCAGTAAGGACATAGTGGAGTATAATGAGGAGGAAATGAATGAGGGGGTGGTAATAACGTAGCAGTAAGGACATAGTGGAGTATAACGAGGAGGAAATGAATGAGGGGATGGTAATAATGTAGCAGTAAGTACATAGTGGAGTATAATGAGGAGGAAATGAATGAGGGGGTGGTAATAACGTAGCAGTAAGGACATAGTGGAGTATAATGAGGAGGAAATGAATGAGGGGATGGTAATAATGTAGCAGTAAGGACACAGAGGAGTATAACGAGGAGGAAATGAATGAGGGGGGTGGTAATAACATAGCAGTAAGGACATAGTGGAGTATAACGAGGAGGAAATGAATGAGGGGATGGTAATAATGTAGCAGTAAGTACATAGTGGAGTATAATGAGGAGGAAATGAATGAGGGGGTGGTAATAACGTAGCAGTAAGGACATAGTGGAGTATAATGAGGAGGAAATGAATGAGGGGGTGGTAATAACGTAGCAGTAAGGACATAGAGGAGTATAACGAGGAGGAAATGAATGAGGGGGTGGTAATAACGTAGCAGTAAGGACACAGAGGAGTATAACGAGGAGGAAATGAATGAGGAGGTGGTAATACCGTTGCAATAAGGACGTTATATGGACCTACAATTCCGCAGACTTTGGAAGGGACCGTTCCCCTAAGCCGGGCGTGGTGAGGCAGCCAGTAATCATACAGGCCTCTTCTTTCTGAGCCTGGGATATGTGGGGAACGGGTGGTGAGAGGGAAGGGGGGTCCCTCTACACATTTCACCCCCCCACAACGTGTCTGTGACATCATCACACCCCATCCTGCCCACTGCCCTGGGAGACGGGAGGGTGATCTACTCTGACAGGAGTCTCGGAGAACTCCTCCAAATTCAGGAGTCTCCCGGAACGTCCGGAATTCTAAGCAAGTATTCTGTAAAATTACTATTCTGCCAAATTATTCATGAACCCCAATAGCCCTGTGTTATGCTAGACTCCGGTCATTTTATATAAATGTGATGAATATTACCAGCTATTTATATGGTGCACACATATTCCGCAGCGCTGTACAGAGAATATATGGCCATTCACATCAGTCCCTGCCCCAGTGGAGCTTACAATCTAAATTCCCTTGCACATGTACACGCACACACACTCACACTAGGGTTCATTTTTGCCTGGAACTAATCAACCTACCAGTATATTTTTGGATTGTGGGAATAAACCGGAGTACCCGGAGGAAACCCACGCAACCATGGGGAGAACATACAAACTCCACACAGTTAGAGCCACGGTGGGAATCGAACCCATGACCTCAGTGCTGTGAGGCAGTAATGCTAACCACTACACTGTCCGTGCTGTCCCAGTGATCACCCTTCTAGTTTGAGGCATCACGTGGCATCATGGTTGTGTCGATATGGCCACCCCTTTAGTGACGTGACCCCCTGCTCCCTGGAGCCTTTCGCCTCCTCCTTCTACAGTCACAGGGACAAGGGGGTCTATGTACTATGGGGGTTATTCAGGTTTGTTAGCAAACCAAAAGAGCACACTAATGGGCAAAATCATGTGCACTGCAGGTGGGTCAGATGTAACATGTGCAGAGAGATGTTGGGCTGCACTGCAGCTGGAGCAGATATAACATGTGCAGAGAGATGTTGGGCTGCACTGCAGGTGGGTCAGATGTAACATGTGCAGAGAGATGTTGGGCTGCACTGCAGCTGGGGCAGATATAACATGTGCAGAGAGATGTTGGGCTGCACTGCAGGTGGGGCAGATGTAACATGTGCCGAGAGAGTTAGATTTGGGTGGGTTATATTGTTTCTGTGCAGGGTAAATACTGCAATTTAGAATTCAGTTTGAACACACCCCACCCAAAAATTAACTCTCTCTGCACGTTACATCTGCCCCACCTGCACTGCACATGGTTTTGCCCATTAGGGTGCCTTTTTGGTTTGCTAACAATAAGGCCCCAGGACTCTAGGTGTCGCTCCTCTCATTTATTTGTGGATCCGCCCACTGTATGTTGCTGCATGAAAGGTTAATATACACCACTGCGGTCTATGTTGCCGCCACATGAAGAATAACGGTGAGAGTGATCGTACCTCTGTGGTGCCTCGCCCGCTCCCTCTGGCTGGACTTCCTCTGCTCTCTGTGCTGCTTCCTCCCCTTGGAGTGAGTCCCTGGGGGACGGTTTTCTCTCTCATTATAAGGGAAATCAAAGCTTTGGAACTCCTCCGGTCTCCGAGCACTTGGCTGCCCCGAATTCCCGGCCTCCACCTGGAAGGGGGAGCCCATAACCTCCTCTCCGGCTATAAAAGATAACATCCCGCCATGAGTCCTAGCCTTCACGCCCGCCCCGGACCTCCTGTGAGGCCGGTCGTGGTGATCCTCGGTCCACGGCTCCTCGCTGTACTTGTTCTCCGAGACTCTCTTACGCTTGGCCTTGGGCTGGAACGCGTTGGAACACATCAAGCCAGTCATTACTATGAGCAGGACGAGGCCGAGCTGGGGAAGGCTGCTGAATAGAGACGCCATTCTTCTGTGCCACGCACCTGTGAGACCAATGAGAGACGAGAGTCAGTAACAAGCACTGTGACATAAGGACAACACATTGCAGAATCATTCTGAGTGTCTGTCTGCTGTTCCTCGGACCCTCAGCGAGGGCTCAGACTAGGCGAGGGCAAGATCCATTAATCAGAGTATAGAGTCACGGCAGTTCTAAGATGAGCAGAAATCTACATGACAGAGTTGTTAGCAAATCAAAAAAGCAAGCAACTGGGCAAAACCATGCTGCACTGCAGGTGCGGCAGATGTAACATGTGCAGAGTTAGATGTTGGGCTGCACTGAAGGTGGGGCAGATGTAACATGTGCAGAGAGAGTTAGATGTTGGGCTGCACTGCAAGTGGGGCAGATGTAACATGTGCAGAGAGGGAGTTAGATGTTGGGCTGCACTGCAGGTGGGCAGATATAACATGTGCAGAGAAAGTTAGATTTGGGTGGGTTATTTTGTTTCTGTGCAGGGTAAATACTGTCTGCTTTATTTTTACACTGCAATTTAGACTTCAGTTTGAACACACCCCACCCAAATCTAACTCTCTCTGCACATGTTACAGCTGGATGGGGCCCACACCCTGCTTCAATACGGCCGACTAGGAGACGCAGAAGGAACGCAGCGCCAGCCGTCCTCCTCTACATACAGGACAACCACACTTACAGGCTGGACTTGTATCAGGGACGTGCAGTCAGGGGAGGCAGGGGAGGCAGTGCCTTCCCTGTGATAAATTATTAAAAGAACAAAAAGAAGATACTTATGACACATGTTCTGTGTCATAAGTATGTTCTTTATTTTATTCTAATAATTTTAAGGGGTTAAATAGGTTTGGGAGGCACTGATAGCAGTGCCTCCCGTAGATAATGGAAACGGGGATCGAGCGGGGGGTGGGGCCAAGAAGTGGGCTGTAAAAGCCCATTGAAAAACATAGGCAAAGCGGCACCTATAGAAGTGCCTCACTGTCAGCAAGGAAGAAATGATTGGACAGCGGATCCAGTGCTGGATCCGCTGGTCCAATCATCCATACGAGGCGGCGGGACAGTAATCTGCTCCCCTCCCTTCATCCCCCGTAGTCCGTCACCTGCTGCTGCCTGCTGGCGATCATGTCAGGGACGGGACCCTGTGTAGAAGACAGCGGCGGCAGCGCTCCTGGAGCCGGCGTCTGAAGGCAAGTGGAGAAAGTTGAGTAGCGGCGGCTGGCGCTGTCCTCCTCCAGCCGCAGCAGGTGTCTCTGTGTGTGCAGCGGAGCCGCGTCCGGAGTGCAGGGACAGCGAGAGGCGCCTGTGGTGAGTACAGCACATCCATCCATCCATCCCTCTCTCTCTCCCTCCCTCTCTCTCTCCCTCCCTCTCTCCCCCTCTCCCTCCCTCCCTCTCTCTCTCCCTCTCTCTCCCTCCCTCTGCCTCTCTCCCTCTCTCTCCCTCTCTCCCCCTCTCTCTCCCTCCCTCTCTCTCTCTCTCTTCCTCTCCCTCTCTCCCTCTCTCTCCCTCCCTCTCCCTCTCTCTCCCCCTCTCCCTCCTCTCTCTCTCCCTCTCCCTCCCTCTCTCTCCGGCCTGTGCATTGATATATATAAGCATAACTTCCAGTTTTTGCAGGTGCCGGCCCTAATGGATTCTACTGGACAAGTGGACGTGACCGGCGTGGGATGTAGGTAAGTAATCTGTCTCTCATTTTTACAGGTACCCCTATTGGATTCTACTGGACAAGTAGACGTGATTCTCGGCGTGGGATGTAGGTAAGTATGTGTGAGTGTGTAAGTGTGTTTTTAATAAACTTTTACTTTCACGGTGTGTGTGTTGTGTTTTTATTTGGGTATTTTTGTTGTTGTAGAACTACAGGTACCAGCGGGCCCGTTATTTCCCCAAGTACAAGCAAGCGGGGGAGGCTTGCTGGGCCTTGTACTTCCACAACAAAAAACAATACTCTTTTGTTTTACACACATGGCTATCAGCCTGGCACCCACCGCCCAGGGGTGCTGGGGACAGCCTCGGGCTTCACCCCTGGCCCTTGGGTGCCTGGAGGGGGGGGGGACCCTTGATTTAAGGGGTCCCCACTCCTCCAGGGAGCCCCGGCCAGGGGTGACTAGTTGGGGGGGTAATGCCACGGCCGCAGGGACCTACATAAATGTGTCCCCCGGCTGTGGCATTATGTCCCTGGCTAGTGGAGCCCGGTGCTGGTTTTAAAAATATGGGGGACCCCTACATCTTTTGTCCCCCGTATTTTTGGAACCAGGACCGGACTAAGAGCCCGGTGCTGGTTGTCTAAATACGGGGAACCCCTGTCAATTTTTTTCCTTGTATTTAAACAACCAGGACCAGCTCAAAGAGCCCGATGCTGGTTATACTTAGGAGGGGGGGACCTCACGCATTTTTTTTTTTTCATTTTTTAACCCATTCAGACCCTTTTCCATTAAGTTAATGGAAGCCCTGGACAACAAAATTGCATTCATGTCCTCCTCCCACTCCCTTCCCAAACACTAATTTATTTATTTATTTTCTATGCAAATGTACAAAATATCACAAGTATGATGAGCAGGCAGGTAGCAGGCATTGGCGGCATTGGACTGAGATGCATATTAGTGGTGGAGGGCTGGGTCAGTTGATGGTGGGTGAGTTTGTAAGCCATTGGCGGTGGCAGCAAGCAGCGGCTCAGGGCAAGTAGCGGGCATTGGCGCGGCGGCGGTAGGGGCCATCGGCAGGATTCGGCGGACATTATGGATGTAGTGCCTCACCAGCCACTGACCTCACCGCACGCCACTGACTTGTATACATGAAGCATTAGGCTGCAGTAAGTACAATACAGTGTGTTGGAAGTGTACAAGTACCTACCTATGATGTGGTGCCAGGGGTCTGCCTGGCACTCACTACTAATTACCAATAGATGACTTCACAAACAATTGTCTATCCATAGACTGAACTGTTCTGATGGGCCTGTAAGCGTATGGTGGGCATGACACCCGAGGGTCACCCACAGAGGGCAGCCTGCGACGCAGACACCCTATTACAGGATTGTCGGGGGAAAGGTCATTTGTTATTAAATATAAGGGCATCATAAGATGACAGGAAAGTTCTGTATTTCTAGGACGTCCGCCTGCTAAAGCCCCGGGGAGCTGCGTTCAGCAGGGGCGATGTAACAGCAGAGACACCGGATACAGCGCGACCGGCCTGCGGACAGCGACACGATCTCCGTACGTTGTTCTGACTGATGTAATACAAGTGGGGTCATTTCTCTTCCTGCCACTTACATCCTCACAGCAAATCCGCAGCACGGTGTCCATGTCACATCGTCTACTGGCACGGATCACATATCACTCAGCGCAGCTTCTGGTTACACAGTGTACAGACAGGTGGGACACAGCAGGGTGTGTATAACGTACACTCCCATCAGCCGTACCATTATATATATATATATATATATATCGTGGTGAGAGGGCTTGTGTCTCACCACAATTGCCCACATTCTGGTAGGATCTGCTCCCTCCTAGACCTTCACATTCTGCACCTGCAGTGGAGATTTATAACTCCGGGCTTTCTGGATTGCACAGCTGCCACTGGAAAAACAGAAGTCCAGGTTTTCCAGCTCACCCTGAGACACCAAAAAGTCAGACGCAAGAGAGGGGTTTAAAAATCCTATTCACCCGCTACACAGGGCACTGATGCCTGTTAGGGGTCAGCGAGTAGGCTGCAGTTCTATAGTGCCAGGGACTGTGGACGTTTGGCTGTGCCAGTAGAGCATGGCAGACTGATTGCTGACCACAAGGAGTTCTAGGACTTTTTATGTTTGTGTGCTTATTTTCTGTTTATACCTGTGTTTCCTGGCCTAAGCCTGTATATGCTGCTCTACTGTAGTGTCTGATGCCAGTAAAGACACTGTGTTTTAACTAAAAGACCTGACTCACATTTCCTTATTACCAGTACCCATTTTACTATATATATATATATATATATATATATATATATATATACACATATATATATATATATATATATATATATACATACATACACTTGACGATAAAGGCGGCACTCTGGAGACGGTTCAATACAATGTTTCGGCTTAGTAGCCGTCTTCAGGAAAAACGTTTTACCTGAGGACGGCTACTAAGCCGAAACATGTAGAAATAAACAAGGATACTTTTCCACTGCATTGAACCATCTCCAGAGTGCCGAATATATCGTCAAGTCTATGGGAGTTGCTTTTCTCCAGGAGGGCACCGGAGCATGCTGTTACATTAGAGGGAGTGCCGGGTTTGCATTACCTTTTATATATATATATATATATATATATGTTCAGTATATATGTCCACAATCAGCGCTGGAATAGATATTGCTCAGATAAATCTCATTGAAGGCAGATATTGTATATGATGAGAGATCTAGCTGAATAGGTGAACAATGCATTTTTACCCTATGCGTTTTGTATATCAATACAACTTTAAGATTTTTCAAACATCAGTACTGTGAATGACGTGGGTCTATCTATCTATCTATATCCACCCATCAGACATAACATAGTAAGGAGCTGAGTGACTTTGACGAGGGGAAAAGTTTGATGGCTAGATGGCTGGGTCAGAGCATCTCCAATATAGCAGGACTTGGAAGGTGTTCCCCGTAGGCAGTGGATAGTATCTACCACACCTGGTCCACAGACGGACAACTGGTAACTGGGTCATGGATGCCAAACGCTCACTGTTGCATATCTAGTGTGAAGGCAAGCCCATCTGGTCTTATCCCACAGCGAAGCTGGACTGATCCTACAGCAAAGGCTAGCCTGTCTCGTCCTATCCCACAGCGAAGCTGGACTGATCCTACAGCAAAGGCTAGCCTGTCTCGTCCTATCCCACAGAGAAGCTGGACTGATCCTACAGCAAAGGCTAGCCTGTCTCATCCTACCCCACAGCGAAACTGGACTGATCCTACAGCAAAGGCTAGCCTGTCTCATCCTATCCCACAGCGAAGCTGGACTGATCCTACAGCAAAGGCTAGCCTGTCTCATCCTACCCCACAGCGAAACTGGACTGATCCTACAGCAAAGGCTAGCCTGTCTCGTCCTATCCCACAGCGAAGCTGGACTGATCCTACAGCAAAGGCTAGCCTGTCTCGTCCTATCCCACAGCGTAGCTGGACTGATCCTACAGCAAAGGCTAGCCTGTCTCGTCCTATCCCACAGAGAAGCTGGACTGATCCTACAGCAAAGGCTAGCCTGTCTGGTCCTACCCCACAGCGAAACTGGACTGATCCTACAGCAAAGGCTAGCCTGTCTGGTCCTACCCCACAGCGAAACTGGACTGATCCTACAGCAAAGGCTAGCCTGTCTCATCCTACCCCACAGCGAAGCTGGACTGATCCTACAGCAAAGGCTAGCCTGTCTCGTCCTACCCCACAGCGAAGCTGGACTGATCCTACAGAAAAGGCTAACCTGTCTCGTCCTGTCCCACAGAGAAGCTGGACTGATCATACAGCAAGGGCTAGCCTGTCTCGTCCTACCCCACAGCGAAGCTGGACTGATCCTACAGCAAAGGCTAGCCTGTCTCGTCCTGTCCCACAGAGAAGCTGGACTGATCATACAGCAAGGGCTAGCCTGTCTCGTCCTACCCCACAGCGAAGCTGGACTGATCCTACAGCAAAGGCTAGCCTGTCTCGTCCTATCCCACATCGAAGCTGGACTGATCCTACAGCAAGGGCTAGCCTGTCTCGTCCTATCCCACAGAGAAGCTGGACTGATCCTACAGCAAGGGCTAGCCTGTCTCGTCCTATCCCACAGAGAAGCTGGACTGATCCTACAGCAAGGGCTAGCCTGTCTCGTCCTATCCCACAGCGAAGCTGGACTGATCATACAGAAAAGGCTAACCTGTCTAGTCCTATACCACAGCGAAGCTGGACTGATCCTACAGCAAAGGCTAACCTGTCTCATCCTATCCCACAGCGAAGCTGGACTGATCCTACAGCAAAGGCTAGCCTGTCTCGTCCTGTCCCACAGAGAAGCTGGACTGATCATACAGCAAGGGCTAGCCTGTCTCGTCCTGTCCCACAGAGAAGCTGGACTGATCATACAGCAAGGGCTAGCCTGTCTCGTCCTACCCCACAGCGAAGCTGGACTGATCCTACAGCAAAGGCTAGCCTGTCTCGTCCTATCCCACATCGAAGCTGGACTGATCCTACAGCAAGGGCTAGCCTGTCTCGTCCTATCCCACAGAGAAGCTGGACTGATCACACAGCAAAGGCTAGCCTGTCTCGTCCTATCCCACATCGAAGCTGGACTGATCCTACAGCAAAGGCTAGCCTGTCTCGTCCTACCCCACAACGAAGCTGGACTGATCCTACAGCAAAGGCTAGCCTGTCTCATCCTACCCCACAGCGAAGCTGGACTGATCCTACAGCAAAGGCTAGCCTGTCTCGTCCTACCCCACAGCGAAGCTGGACTGATCCTACAGCAAAGGCTAGCCTGTCTCGTCCTATCCCACATCGAAGCTGGACTGATCCTACAGCAAGGGCTAGCCTGTCTCGTCCTATCCCACAGAGAAGCTGGACTGATCATACAGCAAAGGCTAGCCTGTCTCGTCCTATCCCACATCGAAGCTGGACTGATCCTATAGCAAAGGCTAGCCTGTCTCGTCCTACCCCACAACGAAGCTGGACTGATCCTACAGCAAAGGCTAGCCTGTCTCATCCTACCCCACAGCGAAGCTGGACTGATCCTACAGCAAAGGCTAGCCTGTCTCGTCCTACCCCACAGCGAAGCTGGACTGATCCTACAGCAAAGGCTAGCCTGTCTCGTCCTATCCCACAGAGAAGCTGGACTGATCCTACAGCAAAGGCTAGCCTGTCTGGTCCTATCCCACAACGAAGCTGGACTGATCCTACAGCAAAGGCTAGCCTGTCTCGTCCTACCCCACAGCGAAGCTGGACTGATCCTACAGCAAAGGCTAGCCTGGCTCGTCCTATCCCACAGCGAAGCTGGACCGATCCTACAGCAAAGGCTAGCCTGTCTCGTCCTACCCCACAGCGAAGCTGGACTGATCCTACAGCAAAGGCTAGCCTGTCTCGTCCTACCCCACAGAGAAGCTGGACTGATCATACAGCAAGGGCTAGCCTGTCTCGTCCTACCCCACAGCGAAGCTGGACTGATCCTACAGCAAAGGCTAGCCTGTCTCGTCCTATCCCACATCGAAGCTGGACTGATCCTACAGCAAGGGCTAGCCTGTCTCGTCCTATCCCACAGAGAAGCTGGACTGATCATACAGCAAAGGCTAGCCTGTCTCGTCCTATCCCACATCGAAGCTGGACTGATCCTACAGCAAAGGCTAGCCTGTCTCGTCCTACCCCACAACGAAGCTGGACTGATCCTACAGCAAAGGCTAGCCTGTCTCATCCTACCCCACAGCGAAGCTGGACTGATCCTACAGCAAAGGCTAGCCTGTCTCGTCCTACCCCACAGCGAAGCTGGACTGATCCTACAGCAAAGGCTAGCCTGTCTCGTCCTATCCCACAGAGAAGCTGGACTGATCCTACAGCAAAGGCTAGCCTGTCTGGTCCTATCCCACAACGAAGCTGGACTGATCCTACAGCAAAGGCTAGCCTGTCTCGTCCTACCCCACAGCGAAGCTGGACAGATCCTACAGCAAAGGCTAGCCTGGCTCGTCCTATCCCACAGCGAAGCTTGACCGATCCTACAGCAAAGGCTAGCCTGTCTCGTCCTACCCCACAGCGAAGCTGGACTGATCCTACAGCAAAGGCTAGCCTGTCTCGTCCTACCCCACAGCGAAGCTGGACTGATCCTACAGCAAAGGCTAGCCTGTCTCGTCCTACCCCACAGCGAAGCTGGACTGATCCTACAGCAAAGGCTAGCCTGTCTCGTCCTATCCCACAGAGAAGCTGGACTGATCCTACAGCAAAGGCTAGCCTGTCTGGTCCTATCCCACAACGAAGCTGGACTGATCCTACAGCAAAGGCTAGCCTGTCTCGTCCTACCCCACAGCGAAGCTGGACTGATCCTACAGCAAAGGCTAGCCTGGCTCGTCCTATCCCACAGCGAAGCTGGACCGATCCTACAGAAAAGGCTAACCTGTCTCGTCCTATCCCACATCGAAGCTGGACCGATCCTACAGCAAAGGCTAGCTTGTCTCGTCCTTTACCACAGAGAAGCTGGACTGATCCTACAGCAAAGGCTAGCCTGTCTCGTCCTTTACCACAGAGAAGCTGGACTGATCCTACAGCAAAGGCTAGCCTGTCTCATCCTATCCCACAGAGAAGCTGGACTGATCCTACAGCAAAGGCTAGCCTGTCTGGTCCTATCCCACAACGAAGCTGGACTGATCCTACAGCAAAGGCTAGCCTGTCTCGTCCTTTACCACAGAGAAGCTGGACTGATCCTACAGCAAAGGCTAGCCTGTCTCAACGTATACCACAGCGAAGCTGGACTGATCCTACAGCAAAGGCTAGCCTGTCTCGTCCTACCCCACAGCAAAGCTGGACTGATCCTACAGCAAAGGCTAGCCTGTCTCGTCCTACCCCACAGCGAAACTGGACTGATCCTACAGCAAAGGCTAGCCTGTCTCGTCCTACCCCACAGCGAAACTGGACTGATCCTACAGCAAATGCTAGCCTGTCTCAACGTATACCACAGCGAAGCTGGACTGATCCTACAGCAAAGGCTAGCCTGTCTCGTCCTACCCCACAGCGAAACTGGACTGATCCTACAGCAAAGGCTAGCCTGTCTGGTCCTATCCCACAGCGAAGCTGGACTGATCCTACAGCAAAGGCTAGCCTGTCTCGTCCTATCCCACAGAGAAGCTGGACTGATCCTACAGCAAAGGCTAGCCTGTCTCGTCCTATCCCACAGAGAAGCTGGACTGATCCTACAGCAAAGGCTAGCCTGTCTCATCCTACCCCACAGAGAAGCTGGACTGATCCTACAGCAAAGGCTAGCCTGTCTCGTCCTATCCCACAGCGAAGCTGGACTGATCCTACAGCAAAGGCTAGCCTGTCTCGTCCTATCCCACAGCGAAGCTGGACTGATCCTACAGCAAAGGCTAGCCTGTCTCATCCTACCCCACAGCGAAGCTGGACTGATCCTACAGCAAAGGCTAGCCTGTCTCGTCCTATCCCACAGAGAAGCTGGACTGATCCTACAGCAAAGGCTAGCCTGTCTCATCCTACCCCACAGAGAAGCTGGACTGATCCTACAGCAAAGGCTAGCCTGTCTCGTCCTACCCCACAGCGAAGCTGGACTGATCCTACAGCAAAGGCTAGCCTGTCTCGTCCTATCCCACAGAGAAGCTGGACTGAACCTACAGCAAAGGCTAGCCTGTCTCATCCTACCCCACAGATAAGCTGGACTGATCCTACAGCAAAGGCTAGCCTGTCTCGTCCTATCCCACAGCGAAGCTGGACTGATCCTACAGCAAAGGCTAGTCTGTCTCGTCCTACCCCACAACGAAGCTGGACTGATCCTACAGCAAGGGCTAGCCTGTCTCAACGTATACCACAGCGAAGCTGGACTGATCCTACAGCAAAGGCTAGCCTGTCTCATCCTATCCCACAGCGAAGCTGGACCGATCCTACAGCAAAGGCTAGCCTGTCTCGTCCTACCCCACAGCGAAGCTGGACTGATCCTACAGCAAAGGCTAGCCTGTCTCGTCCTATCCCACAGCGAAGCTGGACTGATCCTACAGCAAAGGCTAGCCTGTCTCATCCTATCCCACAGCGAAGCTGGACTGATCCTACAGCAAAGGCTAGCCTGTCTCATCCTACCCCACAGCGAAGCTGGACTGATCCTACAGCAAAGGCTAGCCTGTCTCGTCCTATCCCACAGCGAAGCTGGACCGATCCTACAGCAAAGGCTAGCCTGTCTCATCCTATCCCACAGCGAAGCTGGACCGATCCTACAGCAAAGGCTAGCCTGTCTGGTCCTACCCCACAGCGAAGCTGGACTGATCCTACAGCAAAGGCTAGCCTGTCTCATCCTATCCCACAGCGAAGCTGGACTGATCCTACAGCAAAGGCTAGCCTGTCTGGTCCTATCCCACAGCGAAGCTGGACTGATCCTACAGCAAAGGCTAGCCTGTCTCGTCCTATCCCACAGAGAAGCTGGACTGATCCTACAGCAAAGGCTAGCCTGTCTCGTCCTACCCCACAGCGAAGCTGGACCGATCCTACAGCAAAGGCTAGCCTGTCTCATCCTACCCCACAGAGAAGCTGGACTGATCCTACAGCAAAGGCTAGCCTGTCTCGTCCTACCCCACAGCGAAGCTGGACCGATCCTACAGCAAAGGCTAGCCTGTCTCATCCTATCCCACAGCGAAGCTGGACCGATCCTACAGCAAAGGCTAGCCTGTCTCGTCCTACCCCACAGCGAAGCTGGACTGATCCTACAGCAAAGGCTAGCCTGTCTCGTCCTATCCCACAGCGAAGCTGGACTGATCCTACAGCAAAGGCTAGCCTGTCTCATCCTATCCCACAGCGAAGCTGGACTGATCCTACAGCAAAGGCTAGCCTGTCTCGTCCTATCTCACAGAAGCTGGACCGATCCTACAGCAAAGGCTAGCCTGTCTCGTCCTACCCCACAACGAAGCTGGACTGATCCTACAGCAAAGGCTAGCCTGTCTGGTCCTACCCCACAGAGAAGCTGGACTGATCCTACAGCAAAGGCTAACCTGTCTCATCCTTTCCCACAGAGAAGCTGGACTGATCCTACAGCAAAGGCTAGCCGGTCTCGTCCTACCCCACAGCGAAGCTGGACCGATCCTACAGCAAAGGCTAGCCTGTCTCGTCCTATCCCACAGCGAAGCTGGACTGATCCTACAGCAAAGGCTAGCCTGTCTGGTCCTATCCCACAGCGAAGCTGGACCGATCCTACAGCAAAGGCTAGCCTGTCTCGTCCTACCCCACAGCGAAGCTGGACCGATCCTACAGCAAAGGCTAGCCTGTCTGGTCCTATCCCACAGCGAAGCTGGACCGATCCTACAGCAAAGGCTAGCCTGTCTCATCCTATCCCACAGCGAAGCTGGACTGATCCTACAGCAAAGGCTAGCCTGTCTCGTCCTATCCCACAGAGAAGCTGGACTGATCCTACAGCAAAGGCTAGCCTGTCTCATCCTACCCCACAGAGAAGCTGGACTGATCCTACAGCAAAGGCTAGCCTGTCTCGTCCTACCCCACAGCGAAGCTGGACTGATCCTACAGCAAAGGCTAGCCTGTCTCGTCCTATCCCACAGTGAAGCTGGACTGAACCTACAGCAAAGGCTAGCCTGTCTCATCCTACCCCACAGATAAGCTGGACTGATCCTACAGCAAAGGCTAGCCTGTCTCGTCCTATCCCACAGCGAAGCTGGACTGATCCTACAGCAAAGGCTAGTCTGTCTCGTCCTACCCCACAACGAAGCTGGACTGATCCTACAGCAAGGGCTAGCCTGTCTCAACGTATACCACAGCGAAGCTGGACTGATCCTACAGCAAAGGCTAGCCTGTCTCATCCTATCCCACAGCGAAGCTGGACCGATCCTACAGCAAAGGCTAGCCTGTCTCGTCCTACCCCACAGCGAAGCTGGACTGATCCTACAGCAAAGGCTAGCCTGTCTCGTCCTATCCCACAGCGAAGCTGGACTGATCCTACAGCAAAGGCTAGCCTGTCTCATCCTATCCCACAGCGAAGCTGGACTGATCCTACAGCAAAGGCTAGCCTGTCTCATCCTACCCCACAGCGAAGCTGGACTGATCCTACAGCAAAGGCTAGCCTGTCTCGTCCTATCCCACAGCGAAGCTGGACCGATCCTACAGCAAAGGCTAGCCTGTCTCATCCTATCCCACAGCGAAGCTGGACCGATCCTACAGCAAAGGCTAGCCTGTCTGGTCCTACCCCACAGCGAAGCTGGACTGATCCTACAGCAAAGGCTAGCCTGTCTCATCCTATCCCACAGCGAAGCTGGACTGATCCTACAGCAAAGGCTAGCCTGTCTGGTCCTATCCCACAGCGAAGCTGGACTGATCCTACAGCAAAGGCTAGCCTGTCTCGTCCTATCCCACAGAGAAGCTGGACTGATCCTACAGCAAAGGCTAGCCTGTCTCGTCCTACCCCACAGCGAAGCTGGACCGATCCTACAGCAAAGGCTAGCCTGTCTCATCCTACCCCACAGAGAAGCTGGACTGATCCTACAGCAAAGGCTAGCCTGTCTCGTCCTTCCCCACAGTGAAGCTGGACCGATCCTACAGCAAAGGCTAGCCTGTCTCATCCTATCCCACAGCGAAGCTGGACCGATCCTACAGCAAAGGCTAGCCTGTCTCGTCCTACCCCACAGCGAAGCTGGACTGATCCTACAGCAAAGGCTAGCCTGTCTCGTCCTATCCCACAGCGAAGCTGGACTGATCCTACAGCAAAGGCTAGCCTGTCTCATCCTATCCCACAGCGAAGCTGGACTGATCCTACAGCAAAGGCTAGCCTGTCTCGTCCTATCTCACAGAAGCTGGACCGATCCTACAGCAAAGGCTAGCCTGTCTCGTCCTACCCCACAGCGAAGCTGGACTGATCCTACAGCAAAGGCTAGCCTGTCTGGTCCTACCCCACAGAGAAGCTGGACTGATCCTACAGCAAAGGCTAGCCTGTCTCGTCCTATCCCACAGCGAAGCTGGACTGATCCTACAGCAAAGGCTAGCCTGTCTCATCCTATCCCACAGCGAAGCTGGACTGATCCTACAGCAAAGGCTAGCCTGTCTCATCCTATCCCACAGCGAAGCTGGACTGATCCTACAGCAAAGGCTAGCCTGTCTCGTCCTATCTCACAGAAGCTGGACCGATCCTACAGCAAAGGCTAGCCTGTCTCGTCCTACCCCACAACGAAGCTGGACTGATCCTACAGCAAAGGCTAGCCTGTCTGGTCCTACCCCACAGAGAAGCTGGACTGATCCTACAGCAAAGGCTAACCTGTCTCATCCTTTCCCACAGAGAAGCTGGACTGATCCTACAGCAAAGGCTAGCCTGTCTCGTCCTATCCCACAGCGAAGCTGGACTGATCCTACAGCAAAGGCTAGCCTGTCTGGTCCTATCCCACAGCGAAGCTGGACCGATCCTACAGCAAAGGCTAGCCTGTCTCGTCCTACCCCACAGCGAAGCTGGACCGATCCTACAGCAAAGGCTAGCCTGTCTGGTCCTATCCCACAGCGAAGCTGGACCGATCCTACAGCAAAGGCTAGCCTGTCTCGTCCTACCCCACAGCGAAGCTGGACTGATCCTACAGCAAAGGCTAGCCTGTCTCGTCCTATCCCACAGCGAAGCTGGACTGATCCTACAGCAAAGGCTAGCCTGTCTCATCCTATCCCACAGCGAAGCTGGACTGATCCTACAGCAAAGGCTAGCCTGTCTCGTCCTATCTCACAGAAGCTGGACCGATCCTACAGCAAAGGCTAGCCTGTCTCGTCCTACCCCACAGCGAAGCTGGACTGATCCTACAGCAAAGGCTAGCCTGTCTCATCCTACCCCACAGAGAAGCTGGACTGATCCTACAGCAAAGGCTAGCCTGTCTCGTCCTACCCCACAGCGAAGCTGGACCGATCCTACAGCAAAGGCTAGCCTGTCTCATCCTATCCCACAGCGAAGCTGGACCGATCCTACAGCAAAGGCTAGCCTGTCTCGTCCTACCCCACAGCGAAGCTGGACTGATCCTACAGCAAAGGCTAGCCTGTCTCGTCCTATCCCACAGCGAAGCTGGACTGATCCTACAGCAAAGGCTAGCCTGTCTCATCCTATCCCACAGCGAAGCTGGACTGATCCTACAGCAAAGGCTAGCCTGTCTCGTCCTATCTCACAGAAGCTGGACCGATCCTACAGCAAAGGCTAGCCTGTCTCGTCCTACCCCACAACGAAGCTGGACTGATCCTACAGCAAAGGCTAGCCTGTCTGGTCCTACCCCACAGAGAAGCTGGACTGATCCTACAGCAAAGGCTAACCTGTCTCATCCTTTCCCACAGAGAAGCTGGACTGATCCTACAGCAAAGGCTAGCCGGTCTCGTCCTACCCCACAGCGAAGCTGGACCGATCCTACAGCAAAGGCTAGCCTGTCTCGTCCTATCCCACAGCGAAGCTGGACTGATCCTACAGCAAAGGCTAGCCTGTCTGGTCCTATCCCACAGCGAAGCTGGACCGATCCTACAGCAAAGGCTAGCCTGTCTCGTCCTACCCCACAGCGAAGCTGGACCGATCCTACAGCAAAGGCTAGCCTGTCTGGTCCTATCCCACAGCGAAGCTGGACCGATCCTACAGCAAAGGCTAGCCTGTCTCATCCTATCCCACAGCGAAGCTGGACTGATCCTACAGCAAAGGCTAGCCTGTCTCGTCCTATCCCACAGAGAAGCTGGACTGATCCTACAGCAAAGGCTAGCCTGTCTCATCCTACCCCACAGAGAAGCTGGACTGATCCTACAGCAAAGGCTAGCCTGTCTCGTCCTACCCCACAGCGAAGCTGGACTGATCCTACAGCAAAGGCTAGCCTGTCTCGTCCTATCCCACAGTGAAGCTGGACTGAACCTACAGCAAAGGCTAGCCTGTCTCATCCTACCCCACAGATAAGCTGGACTGATCCTACAGCAAAGGCTAGCCTGTCTCGTCCTATCCCACAGCGAAGCTGGACTGATCCTACAGCAAAGGCTAGTCTGTCTCGTCCTACCCCACAACGAAGCTGGACTGATCCTACAGCAAGGGCTAGCCTGTCTCAACGTATACCACAGCGAAGCTGGACTGATCCTACAGCAAAGGCTAGCCTGTCTCATCCTATCCCACAGCGAAGCTGGACCGATCCTACAGCAAAGGCTAGCCTGTCTCGTCCTACCCCACAGCGAAGCTGGACTGATCCTACAGCAAAGGCTAGCCTGTCTCGTCCTATCCCACAGCGAAGCTGGACTGATCCTACAGCAAAGGCTAGCCTGTCTCATCCTATCCCACAGCGAAGCTGGACTGATCCTACAGCAAAGGCTAGCCTGTCTCATCCTACCCCACAGCGAAGCTGGACTGATCCTACAGCAAAGGCTAGCCTGTCTCGTCCTATCCCACAGCGAAGCTGGACCGATCCTACAGCAAAGGCTAGCCTGTCTCATCCTATCCCACAGCGAAGCTGGACCGATCCTACAGCAAAGGCTAGCCTGTCTGGTCCTACCCCACAGCGAAGCTGGACTGATCCTACAGCAAAGGCTAGCCTGTCTCATCCTATCCCACAGCGAAGCTGGACTGATCCTACAGCAAAGGCTAGCCTGTCTGGTCCTATCCCACAGCGAAGCTGGACTGATCCTACAGCAAAGGCTAGCCTGTCTCGTCCTATCCCACAGAGAAGCTGGACTGATCCTACAGCAAAGGCTAGCCTGTCTCGTCCTACCCCACAGCGAAGCTGGACCGATCCTACAGCAAAGGCTAGCCTGTCTCATCCTACCCCACAGAGAAGCTGGACTGATCCTACAGCAAAGGCTAGCCTGTCTCGTCCTACCCCACAGTGAAGCTGGACCGATCCTACAGCAAAGGCTAGCCTGTCTCATCCTATCCCACAGCGAAGCTGGACCGATCCTACAGCAAAGGCTAGCCTGTCTCGTCCTACCCCACAGCGAAGCTGGACTGATCCTACAGCAAAGGCTAGCCTGTCTCGTCCTATCCCACAGCGAAGCTGGACTGATCCTACAGCAAAGGCTAGCCTGTCTCATCCTATCCCACAGCGAAGCTGGACTGATCCTACAGCAAAGGCTAGCCTGTCTCGTCCTATCTCACAGAAGCTGGACCGATCCTACAGCAAAGGCTAGCCTGTCTCGTCCTACCCCACAGCGAAGCTGGACTGATCCTACAGCAAAGGCTAGCCTGTCTGGTCCTACCCCACAGAGAAGCTGGACTGATCCTACAGCAAAGGCTAACCTGTCTCATCCTTTCCCACAGAGAAGCTGGACTGATCCTACAGCAAAGGCTAGCCTGTCTCGTCCTACCCCACAGCGAAGCTGGACCGATCCTACAGCAAAGGCTAGCCTGTCTCGTCCTATCCCACAGCGAAGCTGGACTGATCCTACAGCAAAGGCTAGCCTGTCTGGTCCTATCCCACAGCGAAGCTGGACCGATCCTACAGCAAAGGCTAGCCTGTCTCGTCCTACCCCACAGCGAAGCTGGACCGATCCTACAGCAAAGGCTAGCCTGTCTGGTCCTATCCCACAGCGAAGCTGGACTGATCCTACAGCAAAGGCTAGCCTGTCTCATCCTATCCCACAGCGAAGCTGGACTGATCCTACAGCAAAGGCTAGCCTGTCTGGTCCTATCCCACAGCGAAGCTGGACTGATCCTACAGCAAAGGCTAGCCTGTCTCGTCCTATCCCACAGAGAAGCTGGACTGATCCTACAGCAAAGGCTAGCCTGTCTCGTCCTACCCCACAGCGAAGCTGGACCGATCCTACAGCAAAGGCTAGCCTGTCTCATCCTACCCCACAGAGAAGCTGGACTGATCCTACAGCAAAGGCTAGCCTGTCTCGTCCTACCCCACAGTGAAGCTGGACCGATCCTACAGCAAAGGCTAGCCTGTCTCATCCTATCCCACAGCGAAGCTGGACCGATCCTACAGCAAAGGCTAGCCTGTCTCGTCCTACCCCACAGCGAAGCTGGACTGATCCTACAGCAAAGGCTAGCCTGTCTCGTCCTATCCCACAGCGAAGCTGGACTGATCCTACAGCAAAGGCTAGCCTGTCTCATCCTATCCCACAGCGAAGCTGGACTGATCCTACAGCAAAGGCTAGCCTGTCTCGTCCTATCTCACAGAAGCTGGACCGATCCTACAGCAAAGGCTAGCCTGTCTCGTCCTACCCCACAGCGAAGCTGGACTGATCCTACAGCAAAGGCTAGCCTGTCTGGTCCTACCCCACAGAGAAGCTGGACTGATCCTACAGCAAAGGCTAACCTGTCTCATCCTTTCCCACAGAGAAGCTGGACTGATCCTACAGCAAAGGCTAGCCTGTCTCGTCCTACCCCACAGCGAAGCTGGACCGATCCTACAGCAAAGGCTAGCCTGTCTCGTCCTATCCCACAGCGAAGCTGGACTGATCCTACAGCAAAGGCTAGCCTGTCTGGTCCTATCCCACAGCGAAGCTGGACCGATCCTACAGCAAAGGCTAGCCTGTCTCGTCCTACCCCACAGCGAAGCTGGACCGATCCTACAGCAAAGGCTAGCCTGTCTGGTCCTATCCCACAGCGAAGCTGGACTGATCCTACAGCAAAGGCTAGCCTGTCTTGTCCTATCCCACAGAAGAGCTACTGTAGTATAAATTGCTGAAAATCTAATGGTGGCCATGATACAGAGGTGACAGAACACAGACCATCACAGCGTATGGGGATGCACGGCTGTAGACCAATCAGAGTGCACCCTCTGCCCCCTGTCCCATGTGCCTACAGTGGACACGAGCAGCAGAACTGGACCATGGAGCAATGGAAGGCAGCGGTTTGGTCTGATGCATTACATTACGTCATGTGGATGGCCTGGTGCGTGTGTGGCGTTACCTGGGGGTCAGATGGCACCAGGATGTACTATGGGATGGAGGCAGTGTGATGCTTTGGGCAATGGTCTGCTTGGAAACCTTGGGTCCTGGCGTTCCTGTGGATGTTACTGTGACACGTACACCTACCTAAGGTTACTCCCATCTGAATAACACAGGCTGATGGTCACCATTGCAGCTAATAGTCTGCAGTCCTCAGGCCGCATGTTAGACACAAGAGTGTCACCCGCATCCGCTGCAATGTGCCGCAATGCTACACACCAACCAGTGACGGCAGGCCGCACACCTGCGTCCAAGCACCGACCTTCCTATTGGTCTTACACAAAGTTGTGCACCTTGTGAGCCATCAGCAGTTTGTCATGCGGAGCGTTGCGGAGCTGCGGCACTTTCTATCATGTTGGCATTAATAATGATGCTGAGAATAGAATGGAGGGACGCAGTGGCATGTAATGAGATCTGAGATGATGCAGATTGGGAATGTGCCACCCGATTAGCATATATCTACCTCCCATGTGCCCGCTGAGAACGAGTTCCAGGGCTCTGTACCACCCAGTGTGTGCCAGGCCGCAGTGTGGGATGGCGCAGGCTCGGAGATAGTATATGCATTAGGACAGGCAAGGGTTACATCTTCCACGGAGGCTCCAGAAGGGATTACAGGATGGGCCGTGCGTGCCGGTGGGTACAATCTGCTGATATAAACTCTGCTCCAGATTCACATGCAAATTACAGTAATTAATCATTCTGATGTCTTCTTTTCATTTCCTTCTCTCCGATGTATTATGTCCCTCCCCTTGGTGCTCTCCAATGTACTAAAGCCTGTGCCAGGATTGCGAGGCTACCGCTGCCGCGGTTACCAGCCTTCTGCCCAGCTGGCGCTAACTCTGCATCTTGGCACTCAGCCCCTGGCACGCCATCCTCCGCCTGGTAGTAATATAGCGAGCCTCGCGCACGCTGCCAGTCCAGTCATTACCTCATGTAATATCACCCTGCATAAATGTTTCATCAGACAGGAAACTTTCTCCTCGATACGGGATTCATTATATCAGTCATTAATCCATCATATTAAGGATACATTCATTACCGAAACCTTTCCCCAAAATCTGTCTGTACGCTGTAAAGAGATCCCCAGACAGTGATGACCGAATGGGAAGCCGCACGTCACACTGGGGAGGGTTACTGGGGGGGACGTAATCGCCACCTGAGGCCCGGCGGACAGATCTGATGATAATACACAGCTTTCATGGGTCATCCGGGACTATAGCCACCAGGATCAACCAATCCAATGGGATCATACACAACGTGGTCAAACCATTTCTCCCGCCTTTTGGTTACTGGGGTTTATTAGAGCGGGGGTGAAAGATGGCTGCGCGCAAAGGTAGATGGCGGTTATCTTTTACCGTACTTGGCGGCCTATTCATCAGGGTGAACGGGCCCGTTATACAGGTAGAGTAAGTAGCGTCTGCATGGCTTATGTAACAGGCCCGTCACTATCCGTACCCCCGATGTGACTGCCGTAAATTCATCAAGCTCCAAAAACTGCAGGAACTAATGGCATCTTCACATGGCGTCAGTCCAGAGCGCAATCCCCGCCTGCACCACAGCGCACCAGCCTAGTGCTGATCCACTGTCACTCCCTGCCCGGCCGGCTCCAGTGCGCATGTGAGAGGTTTGCTGTACCTCACCCCTCAGAGGCAGTCCTGATTTACAGTACCGGCACCGGAGTGTTGTTTGTGCTCTCATGAAGCTTTTGCTGCGGACTCTGAGGACGTTGCTGATCTCATTACAGGTTGCTGCATCAGATGGGATGTGTTCTGAGTTTGGCGCATGTTGGTACAGATGCCCCCGCAGCTTCACGCAGACGTATCTCCTATATGATATACAATGCGTAGCGCCGGCGTCACACGCAGGGACACCATGGTGATACTATGCCCCTGTGGCGTGACTTTGGAGGCGACGTGCAGACGCTGGCGAGTACACGTAGACTATTAGCTCATGTTGGCATGGTGTGGTTTCCCCACCAATCAGAGTAATCATCCAGGGGCTGACCTGCTGCATCAGGCAGCACAGCGGGGGTCATTCCGAGTTGTTCGCTCGCTAGCAGTTTTTAGCAGCCGTGCAGACGCTATGCCGCCGCCCACTGGGAGTGTATCTTAGCTTAGCTGAAGTGCGAACGAAAGGATCACAGAGCGGCGGCATTATTTTTTTGCGCAGTTTCAGAGTAGCTTAAAACCTACGCCCTCTTCCTGTCAGTCACTCTGCGGCCAGCAGTGCGACTGAAAAGCTTCATTAGACCCTGTGTGAAACTACATCGGTCGTTGTAATAGTACGTCGCGCGTGTGCATTGCGTCGCATGCGCAGAAGTGCCTTTTGTTTGCCTCATCGCTGCACAGCGAACGAATGCAGCTAGCGAACAACTCGGAATGACCCCCAATGTCCCCAAGAAGGTAATGTATCTGTGTGACCAGCAGCACCACCAACCCCACAGATCACCTCACGAAGGCCGAAACACACGCCATAAGACGTGGAAGCCCTTGTGGCCGTCCCGCCGTACATCAAGCTGCAGACGCGGCAGGACGGCACAGCGATTACTGTAATACATGCCCCCATACAGACATGGCGCTGGCACCGCATGAATAAGATACTACCAGTCCTCCCGCTGAAAGCTCAGACTATGAAGTGCACGCTGACCGCACGTGGCCGTCCTGTGACATCACAGCCTGCACGCAGGTCTACGTCCCCGCGCAGCGTCATGGGAATCATAGCCATCGGGTCACACATTCCTAGACCAAAGCGTCTGCTATAATTAGGCCTCGGGGGTCTCTGGACGTTACCGTGTTATTAGCAGGATGAAACCGCTTCTCTCCATAGTCACAGGCTGGAGGCTTGGCAAGGCCGGGGCTTCATAGGGAGCTGGAATTAAACTCTCATTAAACATCAAAGTTCCACGTCCCGACCCCTCCTCATGCTGCGCTCGCGCTGCGGCGGCCGCATTGTCACTTTCTGGGCCAGATATTAAAGCTTTTATTTGGGAGGCTGAGCGAGAAAACATTGGCTGTAATAAGGAGGCAGCTGGGGCGGCCGGGGAGCGGCTCTGACGCTTTGTTCTCTGTCTTCCCATGCTCCGCGCAGGGTTACAGGAGCCACGGATGGAACGGAGACGATGACCCATATACAGAACTACAGGCAACAAAGTGGAAGGACGATGATTTGTTCCATCGTGTGCACAACTGCACAAAGGGCCGACATAAAGACCGCCGGCCCCAGGCCTCTATATGGCTGTTACCTACAGGGGGATACAAAGGGCGCTTTGGATGGCGAGAAGCCTGGGACGTCCCTTTGATGTATAATGGCTTCAAAAACATTTGTCTGATACCAAAGAAAACAGCTTCATGTTTAACCCTTCCCTCGCCAGATGATCTATCGGGAAACAGATATTGCAGGAACGGGAGAGAGGCAGAAACGGAGGAGAAATCGTCCTTTCTAGTAACTGGCGTTATCCGTCGCTGGCGGGAATGGGGGGGGACAGTCGGTGGGAGACAAACACGTAGGAAAGAGGCGTCCGGACACCCCATGGACCTGTCAGCTGGGGGGGCCGATACAGTAGATACAGCGCCTCTATATTCCAATCAATGTCAGGTAGGAGTGACCACCAGGGGGCGTGACACTGGAAGTTACCCAGCGATGCCCCCATGTTGTGTATGTACCAATGGCGTGTTACACCCTCCCTGCACTCCCAGATATCCAGGTGCAGGAATCCTCAGCTGCTCCCACCCCTCCTGTGCTCCGTGGCGTGAGCCCGTTACCCGCTGTTACCCGTACAGCACTGAGCTCCTTGGCGTGAGCCCCTGTTACCCGTACAGCACGGAGCTCCTTGGTGTGAGCCCGTTACCCGTACAGCACCGAGCTCCTTGGTGTGAGCCCGTTACCCGTACAGCACCGAGCTCCTTGGTGTGAGCCCGTTACCCGTACAGCACCGAGCTCCTTGGTGTGAGCCCGTTACCCGTACAGCACCGAGCTCCATGCCATGAGCCCCTGTTACCCGTACAGCACTGAGCTCCTTGACGTGAGCCCCTGTTACCCGTACAGCACCGAGCTCCTTGGCGTGAGCCCGTTACCCGTACAGCACGGAGCTCCTTGGCGTGAGCCCGTTACCCGTACAGCACGGAGCTCCTTGGCGTGAGCCCCTGTTACCCGTACAGCACAGAGCTCCTTGGTGTGAGCCCCTATTACCCGTACAGCACCGAGCTCCTTGGTGTGAGCCCCTGTTACCCATACAGCACCGAGCTCCTTGGCGTGAACCCGTTACCCGTACAGCACAGAGCTCCTTGGCGTGAACCCGTTACCCGTACAGCACAGAGCTCCTTGGCGTGAGCCCCTGTTACCCGTACAGCACGGAGCTCCTTGGCGTGAGCCCCTGTTACCCGTACAGCACGGAGCTCCTTGGTGTGAGCCCCTGTTACCTGTACAGCACCGAGCTCCTTGGCCGTGAGCCCATTACCCGTACAGCACCGAGCTCCTTGGCATGAGCCCCTGTTACCCGTACAGCACCGAGCTCCTTGGCGTGAGCCCGTTACCCATACAGCACCGAGCTCCTTGGTGTGAGCCCGTTACCCGTACAGCACGGAGCTCCTTGGCGTGAGCCCGTTACCCGTACAGCACCGAGCTCCTTGGCGTGAGCCCCTGTTACCCGTACAGCACAGAGCTCCTTGGTGTGAGCCCCTATTACCCATACAGCACCGAGCTCCTTGGTGTGAGCCCCTGTTACCCGTACAGCACCGAGCTCCTTGGCGTGAACCCGTTACCCGTACAGCACAGAGCTCCTTGGCGTGAACCCGTTACCCGTACAGCACAGAGCTCCTTGGCATGAGCCCCTGTTACCCGTACAGCACGGAGCTCCTTGGCGTGAGCCCCTGTTACCCGTACAGCACGGAGCTCCTTGGCGTGAGCCCCTGTTACCCGTACAGCACGGAGCTCCTTGGTGTGAGCCCCTGTTACCTGTACAGCACCGAGCTCCTTGGCGTGAGCCCATTACCCGTACAGCACCGAGCTCCTTGGCATGAGCCCCTTTTACCCGTACAGCACCGAGCTCCTTGGCGTGAGCCCGTTACCCATACAGCACCGAGCACCTTGGCGTGAGCCCGTTACCCGTACAGCACGGAGCTCCTTGGCGTGAGCCCGTTACCCGTACAGCACCGAGCTCCTTGGCGTGAGCCCCTGTTACCCGTACAGCACCGAGCTCCTTGGCGTGAGCCCGTTACCCATACAGCACCGAGCTCCTTGGCGTGAGCCCCTGTTACCCGTACAGCACCGAGCTCCTTGGTGTGAGCCCCTGTTACCCGTACAGCACCGAGCTCCTTGGCATGAGCCCGTTACCCGTACAGCACCGAGCTCCTTGGCGTGAGCCCCTGTTACCCGTACAGCACAGAGCTCCTTGGCGTGAGCCCCTGTTACCCGTACAGCACCGAGCTCCTTGGCGTGAGCCCGTTACCCGTACAGCACCGAGCTCCTTGGCGTGAGCCCCTGTTACCTGTACAGTACCGAGCTCCTTGGTGTGAGCCCGTTACCCATACAGCACAGACCTCCTTGGCGTGAGCCCGTTACCCGTACAGCACCGAGCTCCTTGGCGTGAGCCGGTTACCCGTACAGCACAGAGCTCCTTGGCGAGAGCCCCTGTTACCCGTACAGCACCGAGCTCCTTGGCGTGAGCCCCTGTTACCCGTACAGCACCGAGCTCCTTGGCGTGAGCCCCTGTTACCCGTACAGCACCGAGCTCCTTGGCGTGAGCCCCTGTTACTCGTACAGCACCGAGCTCCTTGGCGAGAGCCCGTTACCCGTACAGCACTGAGCTCCTTGGCGTGAGCCCCTGTTACCCGTACAGCACGAGCTCCTTGGCGTGAGCCCGTTACCCGTACAGCACCGAGCTCCTTGGCATGAGCCCCTGTTAACCGTACAGCACCGAGCTCCTTGGCGTGCTAGCCGCTGGTCACCGCTGTTAGATGGTCAGCCCATTCGCTGTCCTGTGATTAGCCTATGAGCCTGGCTACGGATCACTGTGGCCTAAACGCCACATTTCCAGGCTGTGGCCCTGCATGACGGCTGATTTGGGGCGATTTCCTGCAGAGTTGTATAGATAAAGACGCCCCCTGTGACCGCTGCTATGTATGTAAATGACGTTCCCACCATCTGTGATATATGTAGTAATGTAATCATTATGGTAAGTGAGGCAGCGCCCGCCGCTGAGCCGGTCCCCCTGAGACCCCACAAACCTGCCGTCTATAATAACATTTCTGGAAAACATCTGAAATCCTCTTTTGCGTGTAATTAGAGAAGAGGTGTAACACGCGGTATAATAATGACGTGATGGATGCGCCGTCACACGCACATGAGTAATTGCACTGGTAATGAAGTCTACAGCTGAGAGAGATCTGGGTAACACAAGCTGCCTGTCCGGATAATGCTGGCCGCCTGTCACTATACAATGGTGCTAACGTGTGACAAATGTGCGGCCTCCATCTGTCAGTGTACACACACACCCGGCCTCTCCACACCGTGCGTCACGCCACGCAACATCGCAGCACAGGAGTGCGTTCCGCAGGCAGCAAGACTATCTATCTATCTATCTATCTATATATCTATCTCATATCTATCTATCTATCTGTCAGTGTACACACACACCCGGCCTCTCCACACCGTGCGTCACGCCATGCAACATCGCAGCACAGGAGTGCGTTCCGCAGGCAGCGTATCTATCTATGTATCTATCTATCTATCTATCTATCTGTAGTATCTATCTATCTATCTATCTATCTCATATCTATCTATCTATCTATCTACCTGTCAGTGTACACACACACCCGGCCTCTCCACACCGTGCGTCACGCCATGCAACATCGCAGCACAGGAGTGCGTTCCGCAGGCAGCGAGACTATCTATCTATCTGTAGTATCTATCTATCTCATATCTATCTATCTATCTGTCAGTGTACACACACACCCGGCCTCTCCACACCGTGCGTCATGCCACGCAACATCGCATCACAGGAGTGCGTTCCGCAGGCAGCGAGACTATCTATCTATCTGTAGTATCTATCTATCTATCTATCTCATATCTATCTATCTATCTATCTATCTATCTATCTATCTGTCAGTGTACACACACACCCGGCCTCTCCACACCGTGCGTCATGCCATGCAACATCGCAGCACAGGAGTGCGTTCCGCAGGCAGCAAGACTATCTATCTATCTATCTGTAGTATCTATCTATCTATCTATCTCATATCTATCTATCTATATCTGTCAGTGTACACACACACCCGGCCTCTCCGCACCGTGCGTCATGCCACGCAACATCGCAGCACAGGAGTGCGTTCTACAGGCAGCGAGACTATCTATCTATCTGTAGTATCTATCTATCTCATATCTATCTATCTATCTATCTATCTATCTATCTGTCAGTGTACACACACACCCGGCCTCTCCACACCGTGCGTCACGCCATGCAACATCGCAGCACAGGAGTGCGTTCCGCAGGCAGCGAGACTATCTATCTATCTGTAGTATCTATCTATCTATCTCATATCTATCTATCTATCTATCTGTCAGTGTACACACACACCCGGCCTCTCCACACCGTGCGTCACGCCATGCAACATCGCAGCACAGGAGTGCGTTCCGCAGGCAGCGAGACTATCTATCTATCTGTAGTATCTATCTATCTCATATCTATCTATCTATCTATCTATCTATCTATCTGTCAGTGTACACACACACCCGGCCTCTCCACACCGTGCGTCATGCCACGCAACATCGCAGCACAGGAGTGCGTTCCGCAGGCAGCGAGACTATCTATCTATCTGTAGTATCTATCTATCTCATATCTATCTATCTATCTCATATCTATCTATCTATCTGTCAGTGTACACACACACCCGGCCTCTCCGCACCGTGCGTCATGCCACGCAACATCGCAGCACAGGAGTGCGTTCCGCAGGCAGCGAGACTATCTATCTATAGTATCTATCTATCTATCTATCTATCTATCTATCTATCTATATCATATCTATCTATCTATGTACCGCAGGCAGCGAGACTATCTATCTATCTATCTATCTATCTATCTATCTATCTATGTACCGCAGGCAGCGAGACTATTTATCTATCCATCTATCTATCTATCTATCTATCTATCTATCTATCTCATATCTATCTATCTATCTATGTACCGCAGGCAGCGAGACTATCTATCTATCTCATATCTATCTATGTACCGCAAGCAGCGAGACTATCTATCTATCTCTCTCATATCTATCTATCTATGTACCGCAGGCAGCGAGACTATCTATCTATCTATCTATCTATCTATCTATCTAGCTATCTATCTATGTACCGCAGGCAGCGAGACTATCTATCTATCTATCTATCTATCTCATATCTATCTATCTATCTATCTGTCAGTGTACACACACCCGGCCTCTCCGCACCGTGCGTCATGCCACGCAACATCGCAGCACAGGAGTGCGTTCCGCAGGCAGCGAGACTATCTATCTATCTATCTATCTATCTATTATCTATCTATAGTATCTATCTCATATCTATCTATCTATCTATAGTATCTATCTATCTCATATCTATCTATCTATCTATCTATCTATCTATCTAGATACCGCAGGCAGCGAGACGCAGATCAACATTGTATTACCCATGTATGTGCAAAATATCTATCTACTGTATCTGTCTAATGTATCTATCTAATATATCTATCTATCTGTATTTATCTAATATCTATCTACTGTATCTCTCTCTCATATCTATCTCTCTATCTATCGTATCTATCTACTGTATATATCTATCTTCTGTATCTATCCATCTATCTATCTATCCATCTATAGTATATATATATCTATCCATCTATAGTATCTATCTATCTATCTAGATACCACAGGCAGCGAGATGCAGAGCAACACTGTATTACCCATGTATGTGCGAATGATATATCTATCTACTGTATCTATCTATCTATCTATCTATCTATCTATCTATCTATCTATCTATCTATCTATCTATCGTATCTATCTCATACTTGCCTACTTTTGAAAAAGAATTTCAGGGAGATTGTAAAAGTAAAGGCCAGATGTGAGAGAGATCTGTGCTGAGCGTGCGGGGGGGAGATGGGGGGGCTGCTCACTTCACGCAGCGGGTGAAGTGAGCCACCCGCTAGATTGGCTGCATGCAGGCCAATCTAGCAGCAGCGATAGCGATGCGCGGGGCTGCGCATTGCTATCACTGTAGGGGGTACACACAGAGCGATCATTGCAATGTTCTTTTTTGCAAAACAATAAAAAAACACTTGATTTAAAAAAAAAATGTAAATGAGCCACAAAATTAGTAAGATCTACTTGTTGAAGAAAAGAGCTTTAATATGCACGTAGGCACAGGGATCATTGTGCCATATAACCAATGCAGGGAAATGGCCTGATGATCCCATCTCAATGTATGTATCTCTGATTTCTCTTTTTTTTTTCAGGGAGATTGAGGGTCTATTCAGGGAGTCAGGGAGACTGCTGGACTATTCAGGGAGTCAGGGAGATTGCTGGACTATTCAGGGAGTCAGGGAGATTGCTGGACCATTCAGGGAGTCAGGGAGATTGCTGGTCTATTCAGGGAGTCAGGGAGATTGCTGGACCATTCAGGGAGTCAGGGAGATTGCTGGTCTATTCAGGGAGTCAGGGAGATTGCTGATATTTCAGGGAGTCAGGGAGATTGCTGGACTATTCAGGGAGTCACGGAGATTGCTGGACTATTCAGGGAGTCAGGGAGATTGCTGGACCATTCAGGGAGTCAGGGAGATTGCTGGACTATTCAGGGAGTCAGGGAGATTGCTGGTCTATTCAGGGAGTCAGGGAGATTGCTGGTCTATTCAGGGAGTCAGGGAGATTGCTGGACCATTCAGGGAGTCAGGGAGATTTCTGGTCTATTCAGGGAGTCAGGGAGATTGCTGATATTTCAGGGAGTCAGGGAGATTGCTGGACTATTCAGGGAGTCACGGAGATTGCTGGACTATTCAGGGAGTCAGGGAGATTGCTGGTCTATTCAGGGAGTCAGGGAGATTGCTGGACTATTCAGGGAGTCAGGGAGATTGCTGGACTATTCAGGGAGTCAGGGAGATTGCTGGACTATTCAGGGAGTCAGGGAGATCGCTGATATTTCAGGGAGTCAGGGAGATTGCTGGACTATTCAGGGAGTCACGGAGATTGCTGGACCATTCAGGGAGTCAGGGAGATTGCTGGTCTATTCAGGGAGTCAGGGAGATTGCTGGACTATTCAGGGAGTCAGGGAGATTGCTGGTCTATTCAGGGAGTCAGGGAGATTGCTGGACTATTCAGGGAGTCAGGGAGATTGCTGGACTATTCAGGGAGTCAGGGAGATTGCTGGACTATTCAGGGAGTCAGGGAGATCGCTGATATTTCAGGGAGTCAGGGAGATTGCTGGACTATTCAGGGAGTCACGGAGATTGCTGGACCATTCAGGGAGTCAGGGAGATTGCTGGTCTATTCAGGGAGTCAGGGAGATTGCTGGACTATTCAGGGAGTCAGGGAGATTGCTGGACTATTCAGGGAGTCAGGGAGATTGCTGGACTATTCAGGGAGTCAGGGAGATTGCTGGTCTATTCAGGGAGTCAGGGAGATTGCTGGACTATTCAGGGAGTCAGGGAGATTGCTGGACTATTCAGGGAGTCAGGGAGATTGCTGGACTATTCAGGGAGTCAGGGAGATTGCTGGTCTATTCAGGGAGATTGCTGGTCTATTCAGGTAGTCAGGTAGATTGCTGGTCTATTCAGGGAGTCAGGGAGATTGCTGGTCTATTCAGGGAGTCAGGGAGATTGCTGGTCTATTCAGGGAGTCAGGGAGATTGCTGGTCTATTCAGGGAGTCAGGGAGATTGCTGGTCTATTCAGGGAGTCAGGGAGATTGCTGGACTATTCAGGGAGTCAGGGAGATTGCTGGACTATTCAGGGAGTCAGGGAGATTGCTGGACTATTCAGGGAGTCAGGGAGATTGCTGGTCTATTCAGGGAGTCAGGGAGATTGCTGGACTATTCAGGGAGTCAGGGAGATTGCTGGACTATTCAGGGAGTCAGGGAGATTGCTGGACTATTCGGGGAGTCAGGGAGATTGCTGGACTATTCAGGGAGTCAGGGAGATTGCTGGACTATTCAGGGAGTCAGGGAGATTGCTGGACTATTCAGGGAGTCAGGGAGATTGCTGGTCTATTCAGGGAGTCAGGGAGATTGCTGGACTATTCAGGGAGTCAGGGAGATTGCTGGACTATTCAGGGAGTCAGGGAGATTGCTGGACTATTCAGGGAGTCAGGGAGATTGCTGGTCTATTCAGGGAGTCAGGGAGATTGCTGGACTATTCAGGGAGTCAGGGAGATTGCTGGACTATTCAGGGAGTCAGGGAGATTGCTGGACTATTCAGGGAGTCAGGGAGATTGCTGGACTATTCAAGGAGTCAGGGAGATTGCTGGACTATTCAGGGAGTCAGGGAGATTGCTGGACTATTCAGGGAGTCAGGGAGATTGCTGGACTATTCAGGGAGTCAGGGAGATTGCTGGACTATTCAGGGAGTCAGGGAGATTGCTGGACCATTCAGGGAGTCTCCTGCAGAAAGAGGGAGGGTAGGCAACTATGATCTACCTATCTCATATCTATCTATAACATCTATCTATCTTATATCTATCTATCCATCTATGGTATCTATCTATCTCATATCTATCTGTCTATCTATCTAGATACCACAGGCAGCGAGAAGCAGAGCAACACTGTATTACCCATGTATGTGCGAATGATCTATCTATCCATCTATAGTATCTATCTATCTATCTATCTATCTATCTATCGTATCCATTTATCAATCTATCTATCTACAGTATCTATCTCATATCTGTCTGTCTGTCTCTCTGTCTATCTATCTATCTACTTGCCTATCTACCTCATATCTATCCAACCACCCATCCATCCACCAACCACAGGGTGGATGGAGTGTGGCGTGCATGCAGGCAGCGGGATAGCACAGGAGTGTGGCGTGGATGCAGGCAGTGGGATAGCACAGGAGTGCGGTGTGGATGCAGGCAGCGGGATAGCACAGGAGTGTGGTGTGGATGCAGGCAGCGGGATAGCACAGGAGTGTGGTGTGGATGCAGGCAGCGGGATAGCACAGGAGTGTGGTGTGGATGCAGGCAGTGGGATAGCACAGGAGTGTGGCGTGGAGGCAGGCAGCGGGATAGCACAGGAGTGTGGCGTGGATGCAGGCAGTGGGATAGCACAGGAGTGTGGCGTGCATGCAGGCAGTGGGATAGCACAGGAGTGTGGTGTGGATGCAGGCAGCGGGATAGCACAGGAGTGTGGCGTGGAGGCAGGCAGCGGGATAGCACAGGAGTGTGGCGTGGATGCAGGCAGTGGGATAGCACAGGAGTGTGGCGTGCATGCAGGCTGCGGGATAGCACAGGAGTGTGGCGTGGATGCAGGCAGCGGGATAGCACAGGAGTGTGGCGTGGATGCAGGCAGTGGGATAGCACAGGAGTGTGGTGTGGATGCAGGCAGCGGGATAGCACAGGAGTGTGGTGTGGATGCAGGCAGCGGGATAGCACAGGAGTGTGGCGTGGATGCAGGCAGTGGGATAGCACAGGAGTGTGGCGTGCATGCAGGCTGCGGGATAGCACAGGAGTGTGGCGTGGATGCAGGCAGCGGGATAGCACAGGAGTGTGGCGTGGATGCAGGCAGCGGGATAGCACAGGAGTGTGGCGTGGATGCAGGCAGCGGGATAGCACAGGAGTGTGGTGTGGATGCAGGCAGCGGGATAGCACAGGAGTGTGGTGTGGATGCAGGCAGCGGGATAGCACAGGAGTGTGGTGTGGATGCAGGCAGTGGGATAGCACAGGAGTGTGGCGTGCATGCAGGCTGCGGGATAGCACAGGAGTGTGGCGTGGATGCAGGCAGCGGGATAGCACAGGAGTGTGGCGTGGATGCAGGCAGCGGGATAGCACAGGAGTGTGGCGTGGATGCAGGCAGTGGGATAGCACAGGAGTGTGGCGTGGATGCAGGCAGCGGGATAGCACAGGAGTGTGGTGTGGATGCAGGCAGCGGGATAGCACAGGAGTGTGGTGTGGATGCAGGCAGCGGGATAGCACAGGAGTGTGGTGTGGATGCAGGCAGTGGGATAGCACAGGAGTGCGGTGTGGATGCAGGCAGCGGGATAGCACAGGAGTGTGGCGTGGATGCAGGCAGTGGGATAGCACAGGAGTGCGGTGTGGATGCAGGCAGCGGGATAGCACAGGAGTGTGGTGTGGATGCAGGCAGCGGGATAGCACAGGAGTGTGGTGTGGATGCAGGCAGCGGGATAGCACAGGAGTGTGGTGTGGAGGCAGGCAGCGGGATAGCACAGGAGTGTGGTGTGGATGCAGGCTGTGGGATAGCACAGGAGTGTGGCGTGGAGGCAGGCAGCGGGATAGCACAGGAGTGTGGCGTGGAGGCAGGCAGCGGGATAGCACAGGAGTGTGGCGTGGAGGCAGGCAGCGGGATAGCACAGGAGTGTGGCGTGGAGGCAGGCAGCGGGATAGCACAGGAGTGTGGCGTGGAGGCAGGCAGCGGGATAGCACAGGAGTGTGGCGTGGATGCAGGCAGCGGGATAGCACAGGAGTGTGGCGTGGATGCAGGCAGTGGGATAGCACAGGAGTGTGGTGTGGATGCAGGCAGCGGGATAGCACAGGAGTGTGGTGTGGATGCAGGCAGCGGGATAGCACAGGAGTGTGGTGTGGATGCAGGCAGCGGGATAGCACAGGAGTGTCGTGTGGATGCAGGCAGCGGGATAGCACAGGAGTGTGGCGTGGAGTGGAGAACAGACAGGAATAGCAACACTTAAACTCCCCCAGTAAGAGTCAGGACACTTGTGGTCACGTGCTAGACCTGGGCCCTGACAGCCGCATGAGGAAAGCATAAGACTGATATTACCCTGGGACCCGGAATCACAGAGAGCCCGGAGTATATCAGTAGTTATGTCTATATAATGACTCTGAGGTGGACGCAGCAGCTGTGCGCAAATATGCTAATCTTGTGTACATAGACACCTCCCACTGCGTCCGAAGATGCATCGGAGCATCGGCAAGAACATCGGTCATCTGAGTAACCTTCAGGTCACATAGTTTAACCGCAGTTTTCACGTTGCAGGGACAGTGATGCTGCGTCCCGGCGCGGCCCATGCGCCTCTGTTTTCTGAAATACCGTCACCACCCCCATGTGACCGTAGCGTGCTGCATCTTAGGGGCTGAGTGTCCATCGCCAGACAGTGCAAAACCTGCTAAGCATCGGAGATGTGCGCACAGCATGGGGTTGTGCTATACGTATTCCGCAGCGCTGGGTGATCCTCCTGAGGCCGCATGTGTCACATTCTAACGCAGGGAGTCACCAAATCTGTGTTATAAAATGCGCCCAAATACCGCCAAATATGGGCCCTCATTCCGAGTTGTTCGCTCGCTAGCTGATTTTAGCAGCATTGCACACGCTAGGCCGCCGCCCTCTGGGAGTGTATCTTAGCTTAGCAGAATAGCGAATGAAAGATTAGCAGAACGGCTACTAAATAATTCCCTGCAGTTTCTGAGTAGCTCCAGACCTACTCCTACACTGCGATCACCTCAGTCTGTTTAGTTCCTGGTTTGACGTCACAAACACGCCCTGCGTTCGGCCAGACACTCCCCCGTTTCTCCAGCCACTCCCCCGTTTTTACCTGGCACGCCTGCGTTTTTAGCACACTCCCGGAAAACTGCCAGTTTCCGCCCAGAAACGCCCCTTTCCTGTCAATCACACTACGATCACTCGAGCTTGTGTAAATCTACAAAGTTTCGTGTGAAAGTACTTTGCGCAGAATTGCCGTTTTTTCACTTAAACGCTGCACTGAGAAAATCGGCAGCGAGCGAACAACTCGGAATGACCCCCATAGCCCAGAATGCGCACATTGTGACCCCCTGAGAATACAGCACAGGTGTGCACAGGTTCTGGTTCCGGTGCGGTTAGTACGGCACGCTGCAGGGAAGCGGCTGCACAATGCCGCACACATAAAAGTCAGACGCAGCAGGAGAGGCCTGTACGAAATGGACGCCTCCTGCCTGCACATGTGATCCGAGACCTGCGTTCCAATATGCAGCATCATATCACCATGGCGACCATCATTCACAATGGTAGCTGCCCCCAGTCTCAGGAACACACTGCTGGATCCGGGAAGCGGGCCCCGCACACCCACATAACGAGTGCGACGCGGCCCCACTTTTTGTAGAACGGACCCAGTTGCCGCCTCCGCTCCACCGTCCAATGCTGCAGCTAAGGGGGGGGGGGGGGTATATACACACAGCACATGGGGTATATACACACAGCACATGGGGTATATACACACAGCACATGAGGTATACACACAGCACATGAGGTATATACACACAGCACATGGGGTATACACACAGAGCACATGGGGTATATACACACAGAGCACATGAGGTATATACACACAGCACATGGGGTATACACACAGAGCACATGAGGTATATACACACAGCACATGGGGTATACACACAGAGCACATGAGGTATATACACACAGCACATGGGGTATACACACAGAGCACATGAGGTATATATACACACAGAGCACATGAGGTATATACACACAGAGCACATGAGGTATATACACACACAGCACATGGGGTATACACACAGAGCACATGAGGTATATACACACAGCACATGGGGTATACACACAGAGCACATGAGGTATATACACACACAGCACATGGGGTATACACACAGAGCACATGAGGTATATACACAGAGCACATGGGGTATACACACAGAGCACATGAGGTATATACACACAGCACATGGGGTATACACACAGAGCACATGAGGTATATACACACAGCACATGGGGTATACACACAGAGCACATGAGGTATATACACAGAGCACATGGGGTATACACACAGAGCACATGAGGTATATACACACAGCACATGGGGTATACACAGAGCACACAGGGTATATACACAGAGCACACAGGGAATATACACACTGTTATAATGTGTGTATGAAAGAGTCAGATACATATGAATGGTTAGATTATAATACCCACATCACAGCTGTTCATCCCTTCCTGCCTTGTGGTGTAGATGAAGCACTTTGTGGTGTAGATGAAGCACTTCTTAGTGTCTTGTGGTGTAGATGAAGCACTTCTTAGTGCCTTGTGGTGTAGATGAAGCACTTCTTAGTGCCTTGTGGTGTAGATGAAGCACTTCTTAGTGCTTTGTGGTGTAGATGAAGCACTTCTTAGTGTCTTGTGGTGTAGATGAAGCACTTCTTAGTGTCTTGTGGTGTAGATGAAGCACTTCTTAGTGTCTTGTGGTGTAGATGAAGCACTTCTTAGTGCCTTGTGGTGTAGATGAAGCACTTCTTAGTGCCTTGTGGTGTAGATGAAGCACTTCTTAGTGCCTTGTGGTGTAGATGAAGCACTTCTTAGTGCCTTGTGGTGTAGATGAAGCACTTCTTAGTGCCTTGTGGTGTAGATGAAGCACTTCTTAGTGCCTTGTGGTGTAGATGAAGCACTTCTTAGTGCTTTGTGGTGTAGATGAAGCACTTCTTAGTGTCTTGTGGTGTAGATGAAGCACTTCTTAGTGCCTTGTGGTGTAGATGAAGCACTTCTTAGTGCCTTGTGGTGTAGATGAAGCACTTCTTAGTGCCTTGTGGTGTAGATGAAGCACTTCTTAGTGCCTTGTGGTGTAGATGAAGCACTTCTTAGTGCCTTGTGGTGTAGATGAAGCACTTCTTAGTGCTTTGTGGTGTAGATGAAGCACTTCTTAGTGCCTTGTGGTGTAGATGACGCACTTCTTAGTGTCTTGTGGTGTAGATGAAGCACTTCTTAGTGCCTTGTGGTGTAGATGAAGCACTTCTTAGTGCCTTGTGGTGTAGATGAAGCACTTCTTAGTGATTTGTGGTGTAGATGAAGCACTTCTTAGTGCCTTGTGGTCAGCAGATCTGCTTTGTCCATAGAGCACAGTCAGAGAATACAGCCCCCATCCGTACAGCAGACATTCCCAGCCGGCTATCCTGAGCTCGCTGCTTCTGACATGAAGCCTCTTTATTTAAGGCAATTTGTAGGTTATTCAGGTTTGTTAGTAAACCAAAAAGGTAGCAATTGGGCAAAACCATGCTGCACTGCAGGTGGGGCACATGTAACATGTGCAGAGAGAGTTAGATTTGGGTGGGGTGTTTTCAAACTGAAATCTAAATTACAGTGTAAGAATAAAGCATTAAAGCAGTATTTACCCTGCACAGAAACAAAATAACCCACTAAAATTTAACTCTCTCTGCACATGTTACATATGCCCCACCTGCAGTGTAGCCTAACATCTAACTCTCTCTGCACGTTACATCTGCCCCACCTGCTGTGCAACCCAACATCTAACTTTATCTGCACATGTTACATCTGCCCCACCTGCAGTGCAACCCAACATTTAACTTTATCTGCACATGTTACATCTGCCCCACATGTAGTGCAGCCCAACATCTAACTCTCTCTGCACATGTTACATCTGCCCCACCTGCAGTGTAGCCTAACATCTAACTCTCTCTGCACGTTACATCTGCCCCACCTGCTGTGCAACCCAACATCTAACTTTATCTGCACATGTTACATCTGCCCCACCTGCAGTGCAACCCAACATCTAACTTTATCTGCACATGTTACATCTGCCCCACATGTAGTGCAGCCCAACATCTAACTCTCTCTGCACATGTTACATCTGCCCCACCTGCAGTGCAACCCAACATCTAACTTTATCTGCACATGTTACATCTGCCCCACCTGCAGTGCAGCATGGTTTTGCCCAATTGCTAACACACCTGAATAAGCCCTTTGTGCTCCGGCTACTTCTGTGTTCTACAGCTGTTCTGCAGTGGTGCTGCCTGAACCCCGTTACATGGGAGAGTGCGATGCTCTGCAGTGGTGCTGCCTGACCCCCGTTACATGGGAGAGTGCGATGCTCTGCAGGCATCTTATAATCAGCGTGAGGATTCCAATATGTTGAGATTTCCTTTAAACTGAAGTTAGGGCAAGTGCAGCAAGTGACGGCAACAGAAGGGGACAATGTACTACACCCCGGATATATATGACAACCGCTCCTAATGCATGGAACACTCCTTGCCGAGTACATAAACCTGAGAGTCATTTGTCTGGTGCATGATGCACCTTAAAATAAGTATAAATATAAAGAATAAAAAATACATTTCCGGACGGAAGTGATGTCACTTCCGGAAAACCGGGAGGAACAGCAATTACATGTGCAATTAAATTAATTAAGAGGGGTATAAATATGTGTCCATACACTCACTAGTATTACACTCCTGAGGAAGTCCAGGCTGTTGGCGTAGGACGAAACGCGTTGAGTGTTCACTCGTATGGACGACTTAAAACACAGATAAGCTGTTTTTATTTTATTATATGGTACGGGCAATGTTTTTACTGTCGGACTAGTTCCAAATAAATGTATATTGTTTGTGTAAATAGTATTACACTATTGGTCTTTTTTACTCTTTTTCTGACCAAATGAGTAACAAGATGAAGGAAGATTAACAGGAGATCATTGAGATCACTGATGACGCCGCTCAAATTGTAACTTTATGCTATTCTAAAGGTGGTTGGAATTCCACCATACACGGTACAGTTCCACTTTACAGGGTGATATCAAGGGTGATGGTCACATTATATATATAATATTACACTAGGAGGCGCCTATTCTCACCTTTTGTTTTCTATATATATATATATATATATATATATATACATACATACATATATACACTGCTCAAAAAAATAAAGGGAACACTTAAACAACACAATGTAACTCCAAGTCAATCACACTTCTGTGAAATCAAACTGTCCACTTAGGAAGCAACACTGATTGACAATCAATTTCACATGCTGGAATAGACAACGGTTGAAATTATAGGCAATTAGCAAGACACCCCCAGTAAAGGAGTTGTTCTGCAGGTGGTGACCACAGACCACTTCTCAGCTCCTATGCTTTCTGGCTGATGTTTTGGTCACTTTTGAAAGCTGGCGGTGCTTTCACTCTAGTGGTAGCATGAGACGGAGTCTACAACCCACACAAGTGGCTCAGGTAGTGCAGCTCATCCAGGATGGCACATCAATGCGAGCTGTGGCAAGAAGGTTTGCTGTGTCTGTCAGCGTAGTGCCCAGAGCGTGGAGGCGCTACCAGGAGACAGGCCAGTACATCAGGAGACGTGGAGGAGGCCGTAGGAGGGCAACAACCCAGCAGCAGGACCGCTACCTCCGCCTTTGTGCAAGGAGGAACAGGAGGAGCACTGCCAGAGCCCTGCAAAATGACCTCCAGCAAGCCACAAATGTGCATGTGTCTACTCAAACGATCAGAAACAGACTCCATGAGGGTGGTATGAGGGCCCGACGTCCACAGGTGGGGTTGAGTTTACAGCCCAACACCGTGCAGGACGTTTGACATTTGCCAGAGAACACCAAGATTGGCAAATTCGCCACTGGCACTCTGTGCTCTTCACAGATGAAAGCAGGTTCTCACTGAGCACATGTGACAGATGTGACAGAGTCTGGAGACGCCAAGGAGAACGTTCTGCTGCCTGCAACATCCTCCAGCATGACCAGTTTGGCAGTGGGTCAGTAATGGTGTGAGGTGGCATTTCTTTGGGGGGGCCGCACAGCCCTCCATGTGCTCGCCAGAGGTAGCCTGACTGCCATTAGGTACCGAGATGAGATCCTCAGACCCCTTGTGAGACCATATGCTGGTGCGGTTGGCCCTGGGTTCCTCCTAATGCAAGACAATGCTAGACCTCATGTGATGGAGTGTGTCAGCAGTTCCTGCAAGATGAAGGCATTGATGCTATGGACTGGCCCGCCCGTTCCCCAGACCTGAATCCAATTGAGCACATCTGGGACATCATGTCTCGTTCCATCCACCAACGCCACGTTGCACCACAGACTGTCCAGGAGTTGGCGGATGCTTTAGTCCAGGTCTGGGAGGAGATCCCTCAGGAGACAATCTGCCACCTCATCAGGAGCATGCCCAGGTGTTGTAGGGAGGTCATACAGGCACGTGGAGGCCACAGACACTACTGAGCCTCATTGTGACTTGTTTTAAGGACATTACATCAAAGTTGGATCAGCCTGTAGTGTGTTTTTCCACTTTAGTTTTGAGGGTGACTCCAAATCCAGACCTCCATGGGTTAATACATTTGATTTCCATTGATAATTTTTGTGTGATTTTGTTGTCAGCACATTCAACTATGTAAAGAACAAAGTATTTAATAAGAATATTTCATTCATTCAGATCTAGGATGTGTTATTTTAGTGTTCCCTTTATTTTTTTGAGCAGTATATATATATATATATATATATATATATATATATATAGATATACAGATATATAGATATATATATATATACTTATACACGCCCATAGTATATACATGTCCATAGCTGCAGTATATACACGCCCATAGTACATCCACGCCCATACAGTAGCTGCAATGTATATACTCCCTTAGCTGCAGTATATACACGCCCATAGTATATACACGTCCATAGCTGCAGTATATACAGGCCCATAGTATATACACGTCCATAGCTGCAGTATATACAGGCCCATAGTACAAGTGATTGGATTCTGCTACTAACCATTACCACCGACCATCAGCAGATTCTTAGCGTTGGTGGCCCCATAGCTGTACCATCCCTGCGCCCGCTGCCTGTATAATATCCCTCATTCCCACGTGTGCCCCAACACTGACGCCACGGTGCGCCCGCTTTACCACCCGGGAAGAAAGGAACGTAGCAATAACTGAAAGCCATAGAAAATAATTTCACAAAGAACATGGGTGGTCACTCCGAGTTGATCGCTCGCTAGCAGTTTTTAGCAGCCGTGCAAACGCTATGCCGCCGCCCTCTGGGAGTGTATTTTAGCTTAGCAGAAGTGCGAACGGTTGTATCGCTGAGCGGCAGCAATTTTTTTTGTGTAGTTTCAGAGTAGCTCTAAACCTACTCAGCGCTTGTGATCACTTCAGACTGTTCAGTTCCTGTTTTGACATCACTAACACGCCCTGCGTTCACCCAGCCACGCCTGCGTTTTTCCTGGCACGCCTGTGTTTTTTCGAACACTCCCTGAAAACGGTCAGTTGCCACCCAGAAACGCCCTCTTCCTGTCAATCACTCTGCGGCCAGCAGTGCGACTGAAAAGCTTCGCTAGACCTTGTGTGAAACGACATTGTTCGTTGTAATAGTACAACGCGCGTGTGCATTGTGCCGCATACGCATGCGCAGAAGTGCTGATTTTTTGCCTCATCGCTGCACAGCGGACGAAAGCAGCTAGCGAACAACGCGGAATGACCACCATTAATAAGTAATAAGTTCCCGGTGAAGGTGAAATAATCTCAGCAGGGAACCTGTTACATCATCAGGTATGTATACGCCGATGCGCCTGGGGCAGGTACAGGGGGGGTATATACGTTCCTGCTCAGTGTTATGTTACACCATCAGGTATGTATACGCCGGTGCGCCTGGGGCAGGTACAGGGGGTATATACGTTCCTGCTCAGTGTTATGTTACACCATCAGGTATGTATACGCCGGTGCGCCTGGGGCAGGTACAGGGGGGGTATATACGTTCCTGCTCAGTGTTATGTTACACCATCAGGTATGTATACGCCGGTGCGCCTGGGGCAGGTACAGGGGGGGTATATACGTTCCTGCTCAGTGTTATGTTACACCATCAGGTATGTATACGCCGGTGCGCCTGGGGCAGGTACAGGGGGTATATACGTTCCTGCTCAGTGTTATGTTACACCATCAGGTATGTATACGCCGGTGCGCCTGGGGCAGGTACAGGGGGGGTATATACGCTCCTGCTCAGTGTTATGTTACACCATCAGGTATGTATACGCCGGTGCTCCTGGGGCAGGTACAGGGGGTATATATGTTCCTGCTCAGTGTTATGTTACACCATCAGGTATGTATACGCCGGTGCGCCTGGGGCAGATACAGGGGGTATATATGTTCCTGCTCAGTGTTATGTTACACCATCAGGTATGTATACGCCGGTGCGCCTGGGGCAGGTACAGGGGGTATATACGTTCCTGCTCAGTGTTATGTTACACCATCAGGTATGTATACGCCGGTGCGCCTGGGGCAGGTACAGGGGGTATATACGTTCCTGCTCAGTGTTATGTTACACCATCAGGTATGTATACGCCGGTGCGCCGGGGGCAGGTACAGGGGGTATATACGTTCCTGCTCAGTGTTATGTTACACCATCAGGTATGTATACGCCGGTGTGCCTGGGGCAGGTACAGGGGGTATATACGTTCCTGCTCAGTGTTATGTTACACCATCAGGTATGTATACGCCGGTGCGCCTGGGGCAGGTACAGGGGGTATATACGTTCCTGCTCAGTGTTATGTTACACCATCAGGTATGTATACGCCGGTGCGCCTGGGGCAGGTACAGGGGGTATATACGTTCCTGCTCAGTGTTATGTTACACCATCAGGTATGTATACGCCGGTGCTCCTGGGGCAGGTACAGGGGGTATATACGTTCCTGCTCAGTGTTATGTTACACCATCAGGTATGTATACGCCGGTGCTCCTGGGGCAGGTACAGGGGTATATACGTTCCTGCTCAGTGTTATGTTACACCATCAGGTATGTATACGCCGGTGCGCCTGGGGCAGGTACAGGGGGTATATACGTTCCTGCTCAGTGTTATGTTACACCATCAGGTATGTATACGCCGGTGCTCCTGGGGCAGGTACAGGGGGTATATACGTTCCTGCTCAGTGTTATGTTACACCATCAGGTATGTATACGCCGGTGCGCCTGGGGCAGGTACAGGGGGTATATACGTTCCTGCTCAGTGTTATGTTACACCATCAGGTATGTATACGCCGGTGCGCCGGGGGCAGGTACAGGGGGTATATACGTTCCTGCTCAGTGTTATGTTACACCATCAGGTATGTATACGCCGGTGCGCCTGGGGCAGGTACAGGGGGTATATACGTTCCTGCTCAGTGTTATGTTACACCATCAGGTATGTATACGCCGGTGCGCCTGGGGCAGGTACAGGGGGGTATATACGTTCCTGCTCAGTGTTATGTTACACCATCAGGTATGTATACGCCGGTGCACCTGGGGCAGGTACAGGGGGTATATACGTTCCTGCTCAGTGTTATGTTACACCATCAGGTATGTATACGCCGGTGCGCCTGGGGCAGGTACAGGGGGTATATACGTTCCTGCTCAGTGTTATGTTACACCATCAGGTATGTATACGCCGGTGCGCCTGGGGCAGGTACAGGGGGTATATACGTTCCTGCTCAGTGTTATGTTACACCATCAGGTATGTATACGCCGGTGCGCCTGGGGCAGGTACAGGGGGTATATACGTTCCTGCTCAGTGTTATGTTACACCATCAGGTATGTATACGCCGGTGCGCCGGGGGCAGGTACAGGGGGGGTATATATGTTCCTGCTCAGTGTTATGTTACACCATCAGGTATGTATACGCCGGTGCGCCTGGGGCAGGTACAGGGGGTATATACGTTCCTGCTCAGTGTTATGTTACACCATCAGGTATGTATACGCCGGTGCGCCGGGGGCAGGTACAGGGGGGGTATATACGTTCCTGCTCAGTGTTATGTTACACCATCAGGTATGTATACGCCGGTGCACCTGGGGCAGGTACAGGGGGTATATACGTTCCTGCTCAGTGTTATGTTACACCATCAGGTATGTATACGCCGGTGCGCCTGGGGCAGGTACAGGGGGTATATACGTTCCTGCTCAGTGTTATGTTACACCATCAGGTATGTATACGCCGATGCGCCTGGGGCAGGTACAGGGGGTATATACGTTCCTGCTCAGTGTTATGTTACACCATCAGGTATGTATACGCCGATGCGCCTGGGGCAGGTACAGGGGGTATATACGTTCCTGCTCATTGTTATGTTACACCATCAGGTATGTATACGCCGATGCGCCTGGGGCAGGTACAGGGGGTATATACGTTCCTGCTCAGTGTTATGTTACACCATCAGGTATGTATACGCCGGTGCGCCTGGGGCAGATACAGGGGGTATATACGTTCCTGCTCAGTGTTATGTTACATCATCAGGTATGTATACGCCGGTGCGCCGGGGGCAGGTACAGGGGGTATATACGTTCCTGCTCATTGTTATGTTACACCATCAGGTATGTATACGCCGGTGCGCCGGGGGCAGGTACAGGGGGTATATATGTTCCTGCTCAGTGTTATGTTACACCATCAGGTATGTATACGCCGGTGCGCCTGGGGCAGGTACAGGGGGGTATATACGTTCCTGCTCAGTGTTATGTTACACCATCAGGTATGTATACGCCGGTGCGCCTGGGGCAGGTACAGGGGTATATATGTTCCTGCTCAGTGTTATGTTACACCATCAGGTATGTATACGCCGGTGCGCCTGGTGCAGGTACAGGGGGTATATACGTTCCTGCTCAGTGTTATGTTACACCATCAGGTATGTATACGCCGGTGCGCCTGGGGTAGGTACAGGGGGTATATACGTTCCTGCTCAGTGTTATGTTACACCATCAGGTATGTATACGCCGGTGCGCCTGGGGCAGGTACAGGGGGTATATACGTTCCTGCTCAGTGTTATGTTACACCATCAGGTATGTATACGCCGGTGCGCCTGGGGCAGGTATAGGGGTATATACGTTCCTGCTCAGTGTTATGTTACACCATCAGGTATGTATACGCCGGTGCGCCTGGGGCAGGTACAGGGGGTATATATGTTCCTGCTCAGTGTTATGTTACACCATCAGGTATGTATACGCCGGTGCTCCTGGGGCAGGTACAGGGGGGGTATATACGTTCCTGCTCAGTGTTATGTTACACCATCAGGTATGTATACGAAGGTGCGCCGGGGGCAGGTACAGGGGGTATATACGTTCCTGCTCAGTGTTATGTTATACCATCAGGTATGTATACGCCGGTGCGCCTGGGGCAGGTACAGGGGGTATATACGTTCCTGCTCAGTGTTATGTTACACCATCAGGTATGTATACGCCGGTGCACCTGGGGCAGGTACAGGGGGTATATACGTTCCTGCTCAGTGTTATGTTACACCATCAGGTATGTATACGCCGGTGCTCCTGGGGCAGGTACAGGGGGGGTATATACGTTCCTGCTCAGTGTTATGTTACACCATCAGGTATGTATACGAAGGTGCGCCGGGGGCAGGTACAGGGGGTATATACGTTCCTGCTCAGTGTTATGTTACACCATCAGGTATGTATACGCCGGTGCTCCTGGGGCAGGTATAGGGGTATATACGTTCCTGCTCAGTGTTATGTTACACCATCAGGTATGTATACGCCGGTGCACCTGGGGCAGGTACAGGGGGTATATACGTTCCTGCTCAGTGTTATGTTACACCATCAGGTATGTATACGCCGGTGCGCCTGGGGCAGATACAGGGGGTATATACGTTCCTGCTCAGTGTTATGTTACACCATCAGGTATGTATACGAAGGTGCGCCGGGGGCAGGTACAGGGGGTATATACGTTCCTGCTCAGTGTTATGTTACACCATCAGGTATGTATACGCCGGTGCGCCTGGGGCAGGTACAGGGGGTATATACGTTCCTGCTCAGTGTTATGTTACACCATCAGGTATGTATACGCCGGTGCGCCGGGGGCAGGTACAGGGGGTATATACGTTCCTGCTCAGTGTTATGTTACACCATCAGGTATGTATACGCCGGTGCGCCTGGGGCAGGTACAGGGGGTATATACGTTCCTGCTCAGTGTTATGTTACACCATCAGGTATGTATACGCCGGTGCGCTTGGGGCAGGTACAGGGGGGGTATATACGTTCCTGCTCAGTGTTATGTTACACCATCAGGTATGTATACGCCGGTGCGCCTGGGGCAGGTACAGGGGGTATATACGTTCCTGCTCAGTGTTATGTTACACCATCAGGTATGTATACGCCGGTGCGCCTGGGGCAGGTATAGGGGTATATACGTTCCTGCTCAGTGTTATATTACACCATCAGGTATGTATACGCCGGTGCGCCTGGGGCAGGTACAGGGGGTATATACGTTCCTGCTCAGTGTTATGTTACACCATCAGGTATGTATACGCCGGTGCGCCGGGGGCAGGTACAGGGGGTATATACGTTCCTGCTCAGTGTTATATTACACCATCAGGTATGTATACGCCGGTGCGCCTGGGGCAGGTACAGGGGGTATATACGCTCCTGCTCAGTGTTATGTTACACCATCAGGTATGTATACGCCGGTGCTCCTGGGGCAGATACAGGGGGTATATACGTTCCTGCTCAGTGTTATGTTACACCATCAGGTATGTATACGCCGGTGCGCCTGGGGCAGGTACAGGGGGTATATACGTTCCTGCTCAGTGTTATGTTACACCATCAGGTATGTATACGCCGGTGCGCCTGGGGCAGGTACAGGGGGTATATACGTTCCTGCTCAGTGTTATGTTACACCATCAGGTATGTATACGCCGGTGCGCCGGGGGCAGGTACAGGGGGTATATACGTTCCTGCTCAGTGTTATATTACACCATCAGGTATGTATACGCCGGTGCGCCTGGGGCAGGTACAGGGGGTATATACGCTCCTGCTCAGTGTTATGTTACACCATCAGGTATGTATACGCCGGTGCGCCGGGGGCAGGTACAGGGGGTATATACGCTCCTGCTCAGTGTTATGTTACACCATCAGGTATGTATACGCCGGTGCGCCTGGGGCAGGTACAGGGGGTATATACGTTCCTGCTCAGTGTTATGTTACACCATCAGGTATGTATACGCCGGTGCGCCTGGGGCAGGTACAGGGGGTATATACGTTCCTGCTCAGTGTTATGTTACACCATCAGGTATGTATACGCCGATGCGCCTGGGGCAGGTACAGGGGGGTATATATGTTCCTGCTCAGTGTTATGTTACACCATCAGGTATGTATACGCCGGTGCGCCTGGGGCAGGTACAGGGGGTATATACGTTCCTGCTCAGTGTTATGTTACACCATCAGGTATGTATACGCCGGTGCGCCGGGGGCAGGTACAGGGGGTATATACGTTCCTGCTCAGTGTTATGTTACACCATCAGGTATGTATACGCCGGTGCGCCGGGGGCAGGTACAGGGGGTATATACGTTCCTGCTCAGTGTTATGTTACACCATCAGGTATGTATACGCCGGTGCGCCGGGGGCAGGTACAGGGGGTATATACGTTCCTGCTCAGTGTTATGTTACACCATCAGGTATGTATACGCCGGTGCGCCTGGGGCAGGTACAGGGGGTATATACGTTCCTGCTCAGTGTTATGTTACACCATCAGGTATGTATACGCCGGTGCGCCTGGGGCAGGTACAGGGGGTATATACGTTCCTGCTCAGTGTTATGTTACACCATCAGGTATGTATACGCCGGTGCGCCTGGGGCAGGTACAGGGGGTATATATGTTCCTGCTCAGTGTTATGTTACACCATCAGGTATGTATACGCCGGTGCGCCGGGGGCAGGTACAGGGGGGGTATATACGTTCCTGCTCAGTGTTATGTTACACCATCAGGTATGTATACGCCGGTGCGCCTGGGGTAGGTACAGGGGGTATATACGTTCCTGCTCAGTGTTATGTTACACCATCAGGTATGTATACGCCGGTGCGCCTGGGGCAGGTACAGGGGGTATATATGTTCCTGCTCAGTGTTATGTTACACCATCAGGTATGTATATGCCGGTGCGCCTGGGGCAGATACAGGGGGTATATACGTTCCTGCTCAGTGTTATGTTACACCATCAGGTATGTATACGCCGGTGCGCCTGGGGCAGGTACAGGGGGTATATATGTTCCTGCTCAGTGTTATGTTACACCATCAGGTATGTATATGCCGGTGCGCCTGGGGCAGATACAGGGGGTATATACGTTCCTGCTCAGTGTTATGTTACATCATCAGGTATGTATACGCCGGTGCGCCGGGGGCAGGTACAGGGGGTATATACGTTCCTGCTCAGTGTTATGTTACACCATCAGGTATGTATACGCCGGTGCGCCTGGGGCAGGTACAGGGGTATATACGTTCCTGCTCAGTGTTATGTTACACCATCAGGTATGTATATGCCGGTGCGCCTGGGGCAGATACAGGGGGTATATACGTTCCTGCTCAGTGTTATGTTACATCATCAGGTATGTATACGCCGGTGCGCCGGGGGCAGGTACAGGGGGTATATACGTTCCTGCTCAGTGTTATGTTACACCATCAGGTATGTATACGCCGGTGCGCCTGGGGCAGGTACAGGGGGTATATACGTTCCTGCTCAGTGTTATGTTACACCATCAGGTATGTATACGCCGGTGCGCCTGGGGCAGGTACAGGGGTATATACGTTCCTGCTCAGTGTTATGTTACACCATCAGGTATGTATACGCCGGTGCGCCTGGGGCAGGTACAGGAGGTATATACGTTCCTGCTCAGTGTTATGTTACACCATCAGGTATGTATACGCCGGTGCGCCTGGGGCAGGTACAGGGGGTATATACGTTCCTGCTCAGTGTTATGTTACACCATCAGGTATGTATACGCCGGTGCGCCGGGGGCAGGTACAGGGGGGGTATATACGTTCCTGCTCAGTGTTATGTTACACCATCAGGTATGTATACGCCGGTGCGCCTGGGGCAGGTACAGGGGTATATACGTTCCTGCTCAGTGTTATGTTACACCATCAGGTATGTATACGCCGGTGCGCCTGGGGCAGGTATAGGGGTATATACGTTCCTGCTCAGTGTTATGTTACACCATCAGGTATGTATACGCCGGTGCGCCTGGGGCAGGTACAGGGGGTATATACGTTCCTGCTCAGTGTTATGTTACACCATCAGGTATGTATACGCCGGTGCGCCTGGGGCAGGTACAGGGGGTATATATGTTCCTGCTCAGTGTTATGTTACACCATCAGGTATGTATACGCCGGTGCGCCTGGGGCAGGTACAGGGGGTATATATGTTCCTGCTCAGTGTTATGTTACACCATCAGGTATGTATACGAAGGTGCGCCGGGGGCAGGTACAGGGGGTATATACGTTCCTGCTCAGTGTTATGTTACACCATCAGGTATGTATACGCCGGTGCGCCTGGGGCAGGTACAGGGGGTATATACGTTCCTGCTCAGTGTTATGTTACACCATCAGGTATGTATACGCCGGTGCGCCTGGGGCAGGTACAGGGGGTATATATGTTCCTGCTCAGTGTTATGTTACACCATCAGGTATGTATACGCCGGTGCTCCTGGGGCAGGTACAGGGGGTATATACGTTCCTGCTCAGTGTTATGTTACACCATCAGGTATGTATACGCCGGTGCTCCTGGGGCAGGTACAGGGGGTATATACGTTCCTGCTCAGTGTTATGTTACACCATCAGGTATGTATACGCCGGTGCGCCTGGGGCAGGTACAGGGGGTATATACGTTCCTGCTCAGTGTTATGTTACACCATCAGGTATGTATACGCCGGTGCGCCTGGGGCAGGTACAGGGGGTATATATGTTCCTGCTCAGTGTTATGTTACACCATCAGGTATGTATACGCCGGTGCGCCTGGTGTAGGTACAGGGGGTATATACGTTCCTGCTCAGTGTTATGTTACACCATCAGGTATGTATACGCCGGTGCGCCGGGGGCAGGTACAGGGGGTATATACGTTCCTGCTCAGTGTTATGTTACACCATCAGGTATGTATACGCCGGTGCGCCTGGGGCAGGTACAGGGGGTATATACGCTCCTGCTCAGTGTTATGTTACACCATCAGGTATGTATACGCCGGTGCGCCTGGGGCAGGTACAGGGGGTATATATGTTCCTGCTCAGTGTTATGTTACACCATCAGGTATGTATACGCCGGTGCGCCTGGGGCAGGTACAGGGGGTATATATGTTCCTGCTCAGTGTTATGTTACACCATCAGGTATGTATACGCCGGTGCGCCTGGTGTAGGTACAGGGGGTATATACGTTCCTGCTCAGTGTTATGTTACACCATCAGGTATGTATACGCCGGTGCGCCGGGGGCAGGTACAGGGGGTATATACGTTCCTGCTCAGTGTTATGTTACACCATCAGGTATGTATACGCCGGTGCGCCTGGGGCAGGTACAGGGGGTATATACGCTCCTGCTCAGTGTTATGTTACACCATCAGGTATGTATACGCCGGTGCGCCTGGGGCAGGTACAGGGGGTATATACGTTCCTGCTCAGTGTTATGTTACACCATCAGGTATGTATACGCCGGTGCGCCTGGGGCAGGTACAGGGGGTATATATGTTCCTGCTCAGTGTTATGTTACACCATCAGGTATGTATACGAAGGTGCGCCTGGGGCAGATACAGGGGGTATATACGCTCCTGCTCAGTGGTATGTTACACCATCAGGTATGTATACGCCGGTGCGCCTGGGGCAGGTACAGGGGGTATATACGTTCCTGCTCAGTGTTATGTTACACCATCAGGTATGTATACGCCGGTGCGCCTGGGGCAGGTACAGGGGGTATATATGTTCCTGCTCAGTGTTATGTTACACCATCAGGTATGTATACGCCGGTGCACCTGGGGCAGGTACAGGGGGTATATACGTTCCTGCTCAGTGTTATGTTACACCATCAGGTATGTATACGCCGGTGCTCCTGGGGCAGGTACAGGGGGTATATACGTTCCTGCTCAGTGTTATGTTACACCATCAGGTATGTATACGAAGGTGCGCCTGGGGCAGATACAGGGGGTATATACGCTCCTGCTCAGTGTTATGTTACACCATCAGGTATGTATACGCCGGTGCGCCTGGGGCAGGTACAGGGGGTATATATGTTCCTGCTCAGTGTTATGTTACACCATCAGGTATGTATACGAAGGTGCGCCTGGGGCAGATACAGGGGGTATATACGTTCCTGCTCAGTGTTATGTTACACCATCAGGTATGTATACGCCGGTGCTCCTGGGGCAGGTACAGGGGGTATATACGCTCCTGCTCAGTGTTATGTTACACCATCAGGTATGTATACGCCGGTGCGCCTGGGGCAGGTACAGGGGGTATATATGTTCCTGCTCAGTGTTATGTTACACCATCAGGTATGTATACGCCGGTGCGCCTGGGGCAGGTACAGGGGGGGTATATACGTTCCTGCTCAGTGTTATGTTACATCATCAGGTATGTATACGCCGGTGCGCCTGGGGCAGGTACAGGGGGTATATACGTTCCTGCTCAGTGTTATGTTACACCATCAGGTATGTATACGCCGGTGCGCCTGGGGCAGGTACAGGGGGTATATACGTTCCTGCTCAGTGTTATGTTACACCATCAGGTATGTATACGCCGGTGCGCCTGGGGCAGGTACAGGGGGTATATACGTTCCTGCTCAGTGTTATGTTACACCATCAGGTATGTATACGAAGGTGCACCTGGGGCAGATACAGGGGGTATATATGTTCCTGCTCAGTGTTATGTTACATCATCAGGTATGTATACGCCGGTGCGCCTGGGGCAGGTACAGGGGGTATATACGTTCCTGCTCAGTGTTATGTTACACCATCAGGTATGTATACGACGATGCGCCTGGGGCAGGTACAGGGGGTATATACGCTCCTGCTCAGTGTTATATTACACCATCAGGTATGTATACGCCGGTGCGCCTGGGGCAGGTACAGGGGGTATATATGTTCCTGCTCATTGTTATGTTACACCATCAGGTATGTATACGCCGGTGCGTCTGGGGCAGGTACAGGGGGTATATATACGTTCCTGCTCAGTGTTATGTTACACCATCAGGTATGTATACGCCGGTGCGCCGGGGGCAGGTACAGGGGGTATATATGTTCCTGCTCAGTGTTATGTTACACCATCAGGTATGTATACGCCGGTGCGCCGGGGGCAGGTACAGGGGGTATATACGTTCCTGCTCATTGTTATGTTACACCATCAGGTATGTATACGCCGGTGCGCCTGGGGCAGGTACAGGGGGTATATACGTTCCTGCTCAGTGTTATGTTACACCATCAGGTATGTATACGCTGGTGCTCCTGGGGCAGATACAGGGGGTATATACGTTCCTGCTCAGTGTTATGTTACACCATCAGGTATGTATACGCCGATGCGCCTGGGGCAGGTACAGGGGGGGTATATACGTTCCTGCTCATTGTTATGTTACACCATCAGGTATGTATACGCCGGTGCGCCTGGGGCAGGTACAGGGGGTATATACGTTCCTGCTCAGTGTTATGTTACACCATCAGGTATGTATACGCCGGTGCTCCTGGGGCAGGTACAGGGGGGTATATACGTTCCTGCTCAGTGTTATGTTACACCATCAGGTATGTATACGCCGGTGCGCCGGGGGCAGGTACAGGGGGGGTATATACGTTCCTGCTCAGTGTTATGTTACACCATCAGGTATGTATACGCCGGTGCGCCTGGGGCAGGTACAGGGGGTATATACGTTCCTGCTCAGTGTTATGTTACACCATCAGGTATGTATACGAAGGTGCACCTGGGGCAGATACAGGGGGTATATACGTTCCTGCTCAGTGTTATGTTACACCATCAGGTATGTATACGCCGGTGCGCCTGGGGCAGGTACAGGGGGTATATACGTTCCTGCTCAGTGTTATGTTACACCATCAGGTATGTATACGCCGGTGCGCCTGGGGCAGGTACAGGGGTATATATGTTCCTGCTCAGTGTTATGTTACACCATCAGGTATGTATACGCCGGTGCGCCTGGGGCAGGTACAGGGGGTATATACGTTCCTGCTCAGTGTTATGTTACACCATCAGGTATGTATACGCCGGTGCACCTGGGGCAGGTACAGGGGGTATATACGTTCCTGCTCAGTGTTATGTTACACCATCAGGTATGTATACGCCGGTGCGCCTGGGGCAGGTACAGGGGGTATATACGCTCCTGCTCAGTGTTATGTTACACCATCAGGTATGTATACGCCGGTGCGCCTGGGGCAGGTACAGGGGGGTATATATGTTCCTGCTCAGTGTTATGTTACACCATCAGGTATGTATACACCGGTGCGTCTGGGGCAGGTACAGGGGGTATATACGTTCCTGCTCAGTGTTATGTTACACCATCAGGTATGTATACGCCGGTGCGCCTGGGGCAGGTACAGGGGGTATATACGTTCCTGCTCAGTGTTATGTTACACCATCAGGTATGTATACGCCGGTGCTCCTGGGGCAGGTACAGGGGGTATATACGTTCCTGCTCAGTGTTATGTTACACCATCAGGTATGTATACGCCGGTGCGCCTGGGGCAGGTACAGGGGGTATATACGTTCCTGCTCAGTGTTATGTTACACCATCAGGTATGTATACGCCGGTGCGCCTGGGGCAGGTACAGGGGGTATATATGTTCCTGCTCAGTGTTATGTTACACCATCAGGTATGTATACGCCGGTGCGCCTGGGGCAGGTACAGGGGGTATATACGTTCCTGCTCAGTGTTATGTTACACCATCAGGTATGTATACGCCGGTGCGCCTGGGGCAGGTACAGGGGGTATATACGTTCCTGCTCAGTGTTATGTTACACCATCAGGTATGTATACGAAGGTGCGCCTGGGGCAGGTACAGGGGGTATATACGTTCCTGCTCAGTGTTATGTTACACCATCAGGTATGTATACGAAGGTGCGCCTGGGGCAGGTACAGGGGGTATATATGTTCCTGCTCAGTGTTATGTTACACCATCAGGTATGTATACGCCGGTGCGCCTGGGGCAGGTACAGGGGGTATATATGTTCCTGCTCAGTGTTATGTTACACCATCAGGTATGTATACGCCGGTGCTCCTGGGGCAGGTACAGGGGGTATATACGTTCCTGCTCAGTGTTATGTTACACCATCAGGTATGTATACGCCGGTGCGCCTGGGGCAGGTACAGGGGGTATATACGTTCCTGCTCAGTGTTATGTTACACCATCAGGTATGTATACGAAGGTGCGCCTGGGGCAGGTACAGGGGGTATATATGTTCCTGCTCAGTGTTATGTTACACCATCAGGTATGTATACGCCGGTGCGCCTGGGGCAGGTACAGGGGGTATATATGTTCCTGCTCAGTGTTATGTTACACCATCAGGTATGTATACGCCGGTGCTCCTGGGGCAGGTACAGGGGGTATATACGTTCCTGCTCAGTGTTATGTTACACCATCAGGTATGTATACGCCGGTGCGCCTGGGGCAGGTATAGGGGGTATATACGTTCCTGCTCAGTGTTATGTTACACCATCAGGTATGTACACGCCGGTGCTCCTGGGGCAGGTACAGGGGGTATATACGTTCCTGCTCAGTGTTATGTTACACCATCAGGTATGTATACGCCGGTGCGCCTGGGGCAGGTACAGGGGGTATATATGTTCCTGCTCAGTGTTATGTTACACCATCAGGTATGTATACGCCGGTGCACCTGGGGCAGATACAGGGGGTATATACGCTCCTGCTCAGTGTTATGTTACACCATCAGGTATGTATACGCCGGTGCGCCTGGGGCAGGTACAGGGGGTATATATGTTCCTGCTCAGTGTTATGTTACACCATCAGGTATGTATACGCCGGTGCGCCTGGGGCAGGTACAGGGGGTATATACGTTCCTGCTCAGTGTTATGTTACACCATCAGGTATGTATACGCCGGTGCGCCTGGGGCAGGTACAGGGGGTATATACGTTCCTGCTCAGTGTTATGTTACACCATCAGGTATGTATACGCCGGTGCGCCTGGGGCAGGTACAGGGGGTATATATGTTCCTGCTCAGTGTTATGTTACACCATCAGGTATGTATACGCCGGTGCGCCTGGGGCAGGTACAGGGGGTATATACGCTCCTGCTCAGTGTTATGTTACACCATCAGGTATGTATACGCCGGTGCGCCTGGGGCAGGTACAGGGGGTATATACGTTCCTGCTCAGTGTTATATTACACCATCAGGTATGTATACGCCGGTGCGCCTGGGGCAGGTACAGGGGGTATATATGTTCCTGCTCAGTGTTATGTTACACCATCAGGTATGTATACGCCGGTGCGCCTGGGGCAGGTACAGGGGGTATATACGCTCCTGCTCAGTGTTATGTTACACCATCAGGTATGTATACGCCGGTGCGCCTGGGGCAGGTACAGGGGTATATACGTTCCTGCTCAGTGTTATGTTACACCATCAGGTATGTATACGCCGGTGCGCCTGGGGCAGGTACAGGGGGTATATACGTTCCTGCTCAGTGTTATGTTACACCATCAGGTATGTATACGCCGGTGCTCCTGGGGCAGGTACAGGGGGTATATATGTTCCTGCTCAGTGTTATGTTACACCATCAGGTATGTATACGCCGGTGCGCCTGGGGCAGGTACAGGGGGTATATATGTTCCTGCTCAGTGTTATGTTACACCATCAGGTATGTATACGAAGGTGCGCCTGGGGCAGATACAGGGGGTATATACGTTCCTGCTCAGTGTTATGTTACACCATCAGGTATGTATACGAAGGTGCGCCTGGGGCAGGTACAGGGGGTATATATGTTCCTGCTCAGTGTTATGTTACACCATCAGGTATGTATACGCCGGTGCGCCGGGGGCAGATACAGGGGGTATATACGTTCCTGCTCAGTGTTATGTTACACCATCAGGTATGTATACGAAGGTGCGCCTGGGGCAGGTACAGGGGGTATATACGTTCCTGCTCAGTGTTATGTTACACCATCAGGTATGTATACGCCGGTGCGCCTGGGGCAGGTACAGGGGGTATATATGTTCCTGCTCAGTGTTATGTTACACCATCAGGTATGTATACGAAGGTGCGCCGGGGGCAGGTACAGGGGGTATATACGTTCCTGCTCAGTGTTATGTTACACCATCAGGTATGTATACGCCGGTGCGCCGGGGGCAGATACAGGGGGTATATACGTTCCTGCTCAGTGTTATGTTACACCATCAGGTATGTATACGCCGGTGCGCCTGGGGCAGGTACAGGGGGTATATACGTTCCTGCTCAGTGTTATGTTACACCATCAGGTATGTATACGAAGGTGCGCCGGGGGCAGGTACAGGGGGTATATACGTTCCTGCTCAGTGTTATGTTACACCATCAGGTATGTATACGCCGGTGCGCCTGGGGCAGGTACAGGGGGTATATACGTTCCTGCTCAGTGTTATGTTACACCATCAGGTATGTATACGCCGGTGCGCCTGGGGCAGGTACAGGGGGTATATACGCTCCTGCTCAGTGTTATGTTACACCATCAGGTATGTATACGCCGGTGCGCCGGGGGCAGGTACAGGAGGTATATACGTTCCTGCTCAGTGTTATGTTACACCATCAGGTATGTATACGCCGGTGCGCCTGGGGCAGGTACAGGGGGTATATACGTTCCTGCTCAGTGTTATGTTACATCATCAGGTATGTATACGCCGGTGCGCCTGGGGCAGGTACAGGGGGTATATACGCTCCTGCTCAGTGTTATGTTACACCATCAGGTATGTATACGCCGGTGCTCCTGGGGCAGGTACAGGAGGTATATACGTTACTGCTCATTGTTATGTTACACCATCAGGTATGTATACGCCGGTGCACCTGGGGCAGGTACAGGGGGTATATATGTTCCTGCTCAGTGTTATGTTACACCATCAGGTATGTATACGCCGGTGCGCCTGGGGCAGGTACAGGGGGTATATACGTTCCTGCTCAGTGTTATGTTACACCATCAGGTATGTATACGCCGGTGCGCCTGGGGCAGGTACAGGGGGTATATACGCTCCTGCTCAGTGTTATGTTACACCATCAGGTATGTATACGCCGGTGCGCCTGGGGCAGGTATAGGGGTATATATGTTCCTGCTCAGTGTTATGTTACACCATCAGGTATGTATACGCCGGTGCTCCTGGGGCAGGTACAGGGGGTATATATGTTCCTGCTCAGTGTTATGTTACACCATCAGGTATGTATACGCCGGTGCGCCTGGGGCAGGTACAGGGGGTATATACGTTCCTGCTCAGTGTTATGTTACACCATCAGGTATGTATACGCCGGTGCGCCTGGGGCAGGTACAGGGGGTATATACGTTCCTGCTCAGTGGTATGTTACATCATCAGGTATGTATACGCCGGTGCGCCGGGGGCAGGTACAGGAGGTATATACGTTCCTGCTCAGTGGTATGTTACATCATCAGGTATGTATACGCCGGTGCGCCGGGGGCAGGTACAGGGGGTATATACGTTCCTGCTCAGTGGTATGTTACATCATCAGGTATGTATACGCCGGTGCGCCGGGGGCAGGTACAGGGGGTATATACGTTCCTGCTCAGTGTTATGTTACACCATCAGGTATGTATACGCCGGTGCGCCGGGGGCAGGTACAGGAGGTATATACGTTCCTGCTCAGTGTTATGTTACACCATCAGGTATGTATACGCCGGTGCGCCTGGGGCAGGTACAGGGGGTATATACGCTCCTGCTCAGTGTTATGTTACACCATCAGGTATGTATACGCCGGTGCGCCGGGGGCAGGTACAGGGGGTATATACGTTCCTGCTCAGTGTTATGTTACACCATCAGGTATGTATACGCCGGTGCGCCGGGGGCAGGTACAGGGGGTATATACGTTACTGCTCAGTGGTATAGGAATGAGGCAGTCAGTGGGTGAGACGGGCACATCCAGTACATCCAGTGTCACCAGTAAAAGTCTGCGCCCTTACACTGGGGGCTCCGGATAATCGCGGCCTCTGTGCGCAGGGAAAGGGGGTCAGGGGTCAGAGCTGAGGTAAGCAATTTGGGATCTCTCTGAAGAATGCATAGAAAGCGGAAGGTGGCGTCTGAGGAGCGGACACTTCTTATTACCAGGCATCTCCAGACGCAGACACGTGGGGCCTATTCTATAAATGTGCGTCCTCCCTCATATATATTATATGCCTCTTATATAAAGCCCGTTTCCTGACCATATAGACATCTGTGTCATTGCTCTCTATTCTCTGCAGATAATTACACTTTATTACCGCGCGGGGCCAGATTTAGTGGTGGACGCAGTGCTGATGTTTGCGCAGTTGAGCTGTCGTGTGTACCGCGCACGCGCAGCGTCTGACTAGCGATGGCGGACGCAGTGTATTCGCAAGGTGAGCGACGGATAGTGAGTGTCTGTGGGAAGTAACGGGATGGTTTAAACAGCGCAGGAGCCGCAACCTTTTCAGACGAGCCTGCGACTGCGGATTCGTTGTGCAAGCTCCAGCCTCTCACTTGCGACAGACATTCAAAGCAAGCGTACGCTTGGTCAGGTGATCGATGATGAGAGCAACGGTGCATCTTTGTACGCAAGCGGTGGATCAGAGACGCCGTCGGTGCAGCTGCGGCATTGGCGCAGTTGCAGTATGGGGTTTTATGGTGGTGTCAGCAAAACCACGCCCACGTCTTACTTTCGCTGACACCACCATTAAACATCATACTGCGTTCAGTATCCGCAATCCCTGTGCCCATTACCCCAGGTACACATACATAGGACTATAGGAACACAATGCATTATTCCATGTATTATTATTATAACGCTCTTATGTCCCCGATGTCTGCCAGCTCCTGCACCTACAGTCACACTAGTGATACCACTCACTGCCCCAGAGCTTGCAATCTAACTGCCTTCCAAACACACAACAGGGCGAAACCGCTGTACCCGCCACCTGTATATCCGTGTGCCCTATATCATATGAAACAACCCACCGCCCGCACACCGGGCACAGCACAAGCTCCGAGGACACAAGTTCGGGGAAGTCATCCCAACTTACTTCAGAGAAAGAAACACACTGTATACATGGTGAGACAGCCTCGTGTCACACAGGGCAATAATGAGAGTTCTGCTCTGTACCAGAGGCAGCAGTGGCCGGACAAAGCGAACAGGCTGGTTGGGGAAAGGGAACAGGCTGGCTGGGGAAAGGGAAGAGACTGGCTGGGGAAAGGGAAGAGACTGGCTGGGGAAAGGGAAGAGACTGGCTGGGGAAAGGGAAGAGACTGGCTGGGGAAAGGGAAGAGACTGGCTTGGGAAAGGGAAGAGACTGGCTGGGGAAAGGGAACAGGCTGGCTGGGGAAAGGGAACAGGCTGGCTGGGAAAAGGGAAGAGGCTGGCTGGGGAAAGGGAAGAGGCTGGCTGGGGAAAGGGAACAGGCTGGCTGGGGAAAGGGAACAGACTGGCTGGGGAAAGGGAACAGGCTGGCTGGGGAAAGGGAAGAGACTGGCTGGGGAAAGGGAAGAGACTGGCTGGGGAAAGGGAACAGGCTGGCTGGGGAAAGGGAACAGGCTGGCTGGGGAAAGGGAAGAGACTGGCTGGGGAAAGGGAACAGGTTGGGTGGAGAAAGGGAAGAGACTGGCTTGGGAAAGGGAAGAGACTGGCTTGGGAAAGGGAAGAGACTGGCTTGGGAAAGGGAAGAGACTGGCTGGGGAAAGGGAAGAGACTGGCTGGGGAAAGGGAAGAGAGTGGCTGGGGAAAGGGAAGAGAGTGGCTGGGGAAAGGGAAGAGAGTGGCTGGGGAAATGGAAGAGAGTGGCTGGGGAAAGGGAAGAGAGTGGCTGGGGAAAGGGAAGAGAGTGGCTGGGGAGGCGAGGAGAAATTGGGAGATAGTGGGGGTGAGAGGATGTAAAGCTGGTGAGAGGATGTAGTGGGGGTAAGAGGACATAGTGGGGGTAAGGGAACATAGTGGGGATGAGAGTACATAGTGGGAGTGAGAGGATGTAGTGGGGGTAAGGGAACATAGTGGTGGTAAGGGGACATAGTGGAGGTGAGAAGATGTAGTTGGGGTAAGGGAACATAGTGGGGGTGAGAGTACATAGTGGAGGTGAGAGTACATAGTGGAGGTGAGAGGATGTAGTGGTGGTAAGGGGACATAGTGGAGGTGAGAGTACATAGTGGAGGTGAGAGGATGTAGTGGTGGTAAGGGGACATAGTGGAGGTGAGAGTACATAGTGGAGGTGAGAGGATGTAGTGGTGGTAAGGGGACATAGTGGGGGTGAGAGTACATAGTGGAGGAGAGAGGATGTAGTGGTGGTTAGGGGACATAGTGGGGGTGAGAGTACATAGTGGAGGTGAGAGGTTGTAGTGGTGGTAAGGGGACATAGTGGAGGTGAGAGTACATAGTGGAGGTGAGAATATGTAGTGGGGGTAAGGGAACATAGTGGGGGTAAGGGAACATAGTGGGGGTGAGAGTACATAGTGGAGGTGAGAGGATGTAGTGGTGGTAAGGGAACATAGTGGGGGTAAGGGAACATAGTGGGTGTGAGAGTACATAGTGGAGGTGAGAGTACATAGTGGAGGAGAGAGGATGTAGTGGGGGTAAGGGAACATAGTGGTGGTAAGGGAACATAGTGGGGATAAGGGAACATAGTGGGGGTGAGAGTACATAGTGGAGGTGAGAGTACATAGTGGAGGTGAGAAGATGTAGTGGGGTAAGGGAACATAGTGGTGGTAAGGGGACATAGTGGGGGTAAGGGAACATAGTGGTGGTAAGGGAACATAGTGGGGGTGAGAGTACATAGTGGAGGTGAGAGGATGTAGTGGGGGTAAGGGAACATAGTGGTGGTAAGGGAACATAGTGGGGGTAAGGGAACATAGTGAGGGTAAGAGGACATAGTGGAGGTGAGAGGATGTAGTGGGGGTAAGGGAACATAGTGGTGGTAAGGGAACATAGTGGGGGTAAGGGAACATAGTGAGGGTAAGAGGACATAGTGGAGGTGAGAGGATGTAGTGGGGGTAAGGGAACATAGTGGAGGTGAGAGTACATAGTGGAGGTGAGAGTACATAGTGGAGGTGAGAGGATGTAGTGGGGGTAAGGGAACATAGTGGGGGTGAGAGTACATAGTGGAGGTGAGAGTACATAGTGGAGGAGAGAGGATGTAGTGGGGGTAAGGGAACATAGTGGTGGTAAGGGAACATAGTGGGGATAAGGGAACATAGTGGGGGTGAGAGTACATAGTGGAGGTGAGAGTACATAGTGGAGGTGAGAAGATGTAGTGGGGTAAGGGAACATAGTGGTGGTAAGGGGACATAGTGGGGGTAAGGGAACATAGTGGTGGTAAGGGAACATAGTGGGGGTGAGAGTACATAGTGGAGGTGAGAGGATGTAGTGGGGGTAAGGGAACATAGTGGTGGTAAGGGAACATAGTGGGGGTAAGGGAACATAGTGAGGGTAAGAGGACATAGTGGAGGTGAGAGGATGTAGTGGGGGTAAGGGAACATAGTGGTGGTAAGGGAACATAGTGGGGGTAAGGGAACATAGTGAGGGTAAGAGGACATAGTGGAGGTGAGAGGATGTAGTGGGGGTAAGGGAACATAGTGGAGGTGAGAGTACATAGTGGAGGTGAGAGTACATAGTGGAGGTGAGAGGATGTAGTGGGGGTAAGGGAACATAGTGGGGGTAAGGGGACATAGTGGGGGTAAGGGAACATAGTGGGGGTAAGGGAACATAGTGGGGGTAAGGGAACATAGTGGGGGTGAGAGTACATAGTGGAGGTGAGAGTACATAGTGGAGGTGAGAGGATGTAGTGGGGGTAAGGGGACATAGTGGGGGTAATGGGACATAGTGGGGGTAAGGGAACATAGTGGGGATGAGAGTACATAGTGGGAGTGAGAGGATGTAGTGGGGGTAAGGGAACATAGTGGTGGTAAGGGGACATAGTGGAGGTGAGAAGATGTAGTTGGGGTAAGGGAACATAGTGGGGGTGAGAGTACATAGTGGAGGTGAGAGTACATAGTGGAGGTGAGAGGATGTAGTGGTGGTAAGGGGACATAGTGGAGGTGAGAGTACATAGTGGAGGTGAGAGGATGTAGTGGTGGTAAGGGGACATAGTGGAGGTGAGAGTACATAGTGGAGGTGAGAGGATGTAGTGGTGGTAAGGGGACATAGTGGGGGTGAGAGTACATAGTGGAGGAGAGAGGATGTAGTGGTGGTTAGGGGACATAGTGGGGGTGAGAGTACATAGTGGAGGTGAGAGGTTGTAGTGGTGGTAAGGGGACATAGTGGAGGTGAGAGTACATAGTGGAGGTGAGAATATGTAGTGGGGGTAAGGGAACATAGTGGGGGTAAGGGAACATAGTGGGGGTGAGAGTACATAGTGGAGGTGAGAGGATGTAGTGGTGGTAAGGGAACATAGTGGGGGTAAGGGAACATAGTGGGGGTGAGAGTACATAGTGGAGGTGAGAGTACATAGTGGAGGAGAGAGGATGTAGTGGGGGTAAGGGAACATAGTGGTGGTAAGGGAACATAGTGGGGATAAGGGAACATAGTGGGGGTGAGAGTACATAGTGGAGGTGAGAGTACATAGTGGAGGTGAGAAGATGTAGTGGGGTAAGGGAACATAGTGGTGGTAAGGGGACATAGTGGGGGTAAGGGAACATAGTGGTGGTAAGGGAACATAGTGGGGGTGAGAGTACATAGTGGAGGTGAGAGGATGTAGTGGGGGTAAGGGAACATAGTGGTGGTAAGGGAACATAGTGGGGGTAAGGGAACATAGTGAGGGTAAGAGGACATAGTGGAGGTGAGAGGATGTAGTGGGGGTAAGGGAACATAGTGGTGGTAAGGGAACATAGTGGGGGTAAGGGAACATAGTGAGGGTAAGAGGACATAGTGGAGGTGAGAGGATGTAGTGGGGGTAAGGGAACATAGTGGAGGTGAGAGTACATAGTGGAGGTGAGAGTACATAGTGGAGGTGAGAGGATGTAGTGGGGGTAAGGGAACATAGTGGGGGTAAGGGAACATAGTGGGGGTAAGGGAACATAGTGGGGGTAAGGGAACATAGTGGGGGTGAGAGTACATAGTGGAGGTGAGAGTACATAGTGGAGGTGAGAGGATGTAGTGGGGGTAAGGGGACATAGTGGGGGTAAGGGGACATAGTGAGGGTAAGGGAACATAGTGGTGGTAAGGGAACATAGTGGGGGTGAGAGTACATAGTGGAGGTGAGAGGATGTAGTGGGGGTAAGGGAACATAGTGGTGGTAAGGGAACATAGTGGGGGTAAGGGAACATAGTGGGGGTAAGGGAACATAGTGGAGGTGAGAGTACATAGTGGAGGTGAGAGGATGTAGTGGGGGTAAGGGGACATAGTACGGGTGAGAGGACATAGTGGAGGTGAGAGTACATAGTGGAGGTGAGAGGATGTAGTGGTGGTAAGGAGATATAGTGGGGGTGAGAGTACATAGTGGAGGTGAGAGGATGTAGTGGTGGTAAGGGGACATAGTAGGGGTGAGAGTACATAGCGGAGGTGAGAGGATGTAGTGGTGGTAAGGGGACATAGTGGGGGTGAGAGTACATAGTGGAGGTGAGAGGATGTAGTGGTGGTAAGGGAACATAGAGAGGGTAAGGGGACATAGTGGAGGTGTGAGTACATAGTGGAGGTGAGAGTACATAGTGGGAGTAAGGGGACATAGTGGGGGTGAGAGTACATAGTGGAGGTGAGAGGATATAGTGGTGGTAAGGGAACATAGTGGTGGTAAGGGGACATAGTGGGAGTGAGAGGATGTAGTGGGGGTAAGGGAACATAGTGGGGGTGAGAGTACATAGTGGAGGTGAGAGGATGTAGTGGGGGTAAGGGGACATAGTGGGGGTGAGAGTACATAGTGGAGGTGAGAGTACATAGTGGAGGTGAGTGGATGTAGTGGTGGTAAGGGGACATAGTGGGGGTGAGAGTACATAGTGGAGGTGAGAGTACATAGTGGAGGTGAGAGGATGTAGTGGGGGTAAGGGGACATAGTGCGGGTGAGAGTACATAGTGGAGGTGAGAGTACATAGTGGAGGTGAGAGGATGTAGTGGTGGTAAGGGGACATAGTGGGGGTGAGAGTACATAGTGGAGGTGAGAGGATGTAGTGGTGGTAAGGGGACATAGTGGGGGTGAGAGTACATAGTGGATGTGAGAGGATGTAGTGGTGGTAAGGGGACATAGTGGGGGTGAGAGTACATAGTGGAGGTGAGAGGATGTAGTGGTGGTAAGGGAACATAGTGGGGGTAATGGGACATAGTGGAGGTGAGAGTACATAGTGGAGGTGAGAGTACATAGTGGAGGTGAGAGTACATAGTGGGAGTGAGAGGATGTAGTGGGGGTAAGGGGACATAGTGGAGGTGAGAGTACATAGTGGAGGTGAGAGTACATAGTGGAGGTGAGAGTACATAGTGGGAGTGAGAGGATGTAGTGGGGGTAAGGGGACATAGTGGGGGTGAGAGTACATAGTGGAGGTGAGAGGATGTAGTGGTGGTAAGGGAACATAGTGGGGGTAATGGGACATAGTGGAGGTGAGAGTACATAGTGGAGGTGAGAGTACATAGTGGAGGTGAGAGTACATAGTGGGAGTGAGAGGATGTAGTGGGGGTAAGGGGACATAGTGGGGGTGAGAGTACATAGTGGAGGTGAGAGGATGTAGTGGTGGTAAGGGAACATAGTGGTGGTAAGGGGACATAGTGGGAGTGAGAGAATGTAGTGGGGGTAAGGAGACATAGTGGGGGTGAGAGTACATAGTGGAGGTGAGAGTACACAGTGGAGGTGAGAGGATGTAGTGGTGGTAAGGGGACATAGTGGTGGTGAGAGTACATAGTGGAGGTGAGAGGATGTAGTGGTGGTAAGGGGACATAGTGGGGGTAAGAGTACATAGTGGAGGTGAGAGGATGTAGTGGTGGTAAGGGGACATAGTGGGGGTGAGAGTACATAGTGGAGGTGAGAGGATGTAGTGGTGGTAAGGGGACATAGTGGGGGTGAGAGTACATAGTGGAGGTGAGAGGATGTAGTGGTGGCAAGGGGACATAGTGGTGGTAAGGGGACATAGTGGGAGTGAGAGGATGCAGTGGGGGTAAGGGAACATAGTGGGGGTGAGAGTAAATAGTGGAGGTAAGAGGATGTAGTGGGGGTAAGGGGATGTAGAGGTAAGAGGACATACTGTAGTATGGGTAAGAGAACGTAGTGGGGGTAAGGGGATGTAGGGGTAAGAGGACATACTGTAGTAGGGTTAAGAGAATGTAGTGTTGGTGAGAGGATGTAGTGGGGTAAGAGCACATAGTAGGGGTAAGAGGACATACTGGGGGTGAGAGGACATAGTGGGGGTGAGAGGATGTAGTGGGGGTAAGGAAACATAGTGGTGGTAAGGGGACATAGTGGGGGTGAGAGTACATAGTGGAGGTGAGAGGATGTAGTGGGGGTAAGAATACATAGTTGGGGTAAGAGAAGATAGTGGGGGTGAGAGGACATAGTGGGGGTGAGAGGATGTAGTGGGGGTAAGGGAACATAGTGGTGGTAAGGGGACATAGTGGGAGTGAGAGTACATAGTGGAGGTGAGAGGATGTAGTGGGGGTAAGAATACATAGTTGGGGTAAGAGAAGATAGTGGGGGTGAGAGGACATAGTGGGGGTGAGAGGATGTATTGGGGGTAAGGGAACATAGTGGTGGTAAGGGGACATAGTGGGAGTGAGAGTACATAGTGGAGGTGAGAGGATGTAGTGGAGGTGAGAGGATGTAGTGGGGGTAAGGGAACATAGTGAGGGTAAGAGGATATAGTGGGAGTAAGGGGATGTAGAGGTAAGAGGACATAGTGGGGGTAAGGGGACATAGTGGGAGTGAGAGTACATAGTGGAGGTGAGAGGATGTAGTGGAGGTGAGAGGATGTAGTGGGGGCAAGGGAACATAGTGAGGGTAAGAGGATGTAGTGGGAGTAAGGGGATGTAGAGGTAAGAGGACATAGTGGGGGTAAGAGAACGTAGTGGCGGTGGGAGGATGTAGTGGGGGTAAGGGGATGTAGGGGTAAGAGGACATACTGCAGTAGGGGTAAGAGAATGTAGTGTTGGTGAGAGGAAGTAGTGGGGTAAGAGCACATAGTAGGGGTAAGAGGACATAGTGGAGGTGAGAGGAGATATTTGGGGTAGGAAGAATTTCTCATACAGCAGATACATAGAGGAGAAGACAATAAGATACAATGACATGTCTACTCACCGACCCTGCGCTGCTTGCAACACGCTCTCACTACCTGTCTCAGCTCCAATATAATCACTCCAGCACCAGCTGGGCGAGAGAGAGAGAGAGAGAGAGTAAGGAGGGGAGAGGGGAGGGGAGGAGGGGAGGGACACCAATCCCAAATTCTCACCATCAGGTACAGGCAGCAGGGTAGAGAGGCGGAATGGAGATAGATAGATAGATAGATAGATAGATAGATAGATAGATAGAAACAGTAGATAGATAGAATCAGTAGATAGACAGATAGATAGAAACAGTAAATAGACAGATAAAAACAATAGCTAGACAGCTAGATAGATATAAAAGATAGATAGATGATAGATAGATAGAGATAGATAGATAGATAGATAGATAGATAGATAGATAGATAGATAGATAGATAGATAGATAGATAGAGTATATATATATAGAATCAGTAGATAGACAGATAGATAGAAACAGTAAATAGACAGATAAATCGATATAAACAATAGCTAGACAGCTAGATATATATAAAAGATAGAGAGATAGATAGATAGATAGATAGAAACAGTAGATAGATAGAAACAGTAAATAGACAGATAGATAGATAGATAGATAGATAGATAGATAGATAGAAACAGTAGCTAGACAGATAAATAGATATAAAAGATAGATAGATAGATAGATAGATAGATAGATAGATAGATACAGTAGATAGATAGAATCAGTAGATAGACAGATAGATAGAAACAGTAAATAGATAGATAGAAACAATAGCTAGACAGATAGATATAAAAGATAGATAGATAGATAGATAGATAGAAAGAAACAATAGCTAGACAGCTAGATAGATATAAAAGATAGATAGATGATTGATTGATAGATAGATAGATAGATAGATAGATAGATAGATAGATAGATAGATAGATAGATAGATAGATAGATAGATAGATAGATAGATAGAAAGAGTATATATATAGAATCAGTAGATAGACAGATAGATAGAAACAGTAAATAGACAGATAAATCGATATAAACAATAGCTAGACAGCTAGATATATATAAAAGATAGAGAGATAGATAGATAGATAGATAGATAGAAACAGTAGATAGATAGAAACAGTAAATAGACAGATAGATAGATAGATAGATAGATAGATAGATAGATAGATAGATAGAAACAGTAGCTAGACAGATAAATAGATATAAAAGATAGATAGGTAGATAGATACATACATACATACATACATACATACAGTAGATAGATAGAATCAGTAGATAGACAGATAGATAGAAACAGTAAATAGATAGATAGAAACAATAGCTAGACAGATAGATATAAAAGATAGATAGATAGATAGATAGATAGATAGAAACAATAGCTAGACAGATAAATAGATATAAAAGATAGATAGATAGAATCAGTAGATATACAGATAGATAGAAACAGTAAATAGACAGATATATAGATAGATAAAAACAATAGCTAGACCGCTAGATATAAAAGATAGATAGATAGATAGATAGATAGATAGATAGATAGATAGAGTAGATAGATAGAATCAGCAGACAGATAGATATAGATAGATAAATAGATATAAACAATAGCTAGACAGATTAATAGATATAAAAGATAGATAGATAGATAGATAGATAGATAGATAGATAGATAGATAGATAGATAGATAGATAGATAGATAGAATCAGTAGATAGACAGATAGATAGAAACAGTAAATAGACAGATGGATAGATATAAACAATAGCTAGACAGATAGATATAAAAGATAGATAGACAGACAGACAGACAGACAGACAGACAGACAGACAGATAGATAGAAACAGTAAATAGACAGATAGATAGCAACAGTAAGTAGACAGATAGATATAAACAATAGCTAGACAGATAGATAGAAACAGTAAATAGACAGATATATAGATAGATAAAAACAATAGCTAGACAGCTAGATATAAAAGATAGATAGATAGATAGATAGATAGAAATAGTAGATAGATAGAATCAGTAGATAGACAGATAGATAGAAACAGTAAATAGATAGATAGATAGATAGATAGATAGATAGATAGATAGATAGATAGATATAAAAGATAGACAGACAGACAGACAGACAGACAGACAGACAGACAGACAGACAGACAGACAGACAGATAGATAGATGATACAAAGATAGATAGAAACAGAAGATGGATAGATAGATAGACAGATAGATAGATAGAATCAGTAGATAGATAGATAGATAGATAGATAGATAGATAGATAGATAGAAACAGTAAATAGACAGATGGATAGATATAAACAATAGCTAGACAGATAGATATAAAAGATAGACAGACAGATAGATAGATAGATAGATACAGTAGATAGATAGAGAGAATCAGTAGATAGACAGATAGATAGAAACAGTAAATAGACAGATAGAACGATATAAAAGATAGATAGAAACAGTAGATAGATAGAATCGATAGATAGATAGATAGATAGATAGATAGATAGATAGATAGATACAGTAGATAGATAGAATCAGTAGATAGACAGATATATAGAATCAGTAGATAGACAGATAGATAGCAACAGTAAATAGACAGATAGATATAAACAATAGCTAGACAGATAGATAGAAACAGTAAATAGACAGATATATAGATAGATAAAAACAATAGCTAGACAGCTAGATATAAAAAATAGATAGATAGATAGATAGAATAGCTAGACAGATAAATAGATATAAAAGATAGATAGATAGATAGATACAATAGCTAGACAGATAAATAGATATAAAAGATAGATAGAATCAGTAGATAGACAGATAGATAGAAACAGTAAATAGACAGATAGATAGATAGATAGATAGATAGATAGATAGATAGATAGATAGATAGATATAAACAATAGCTAGACAGATAGATAGAAACAGTAAATAGACAGATATATAGATAGATAAAAACAATAGCTAGACAGCTAGATATAAAAGATAGATAGATAGATAGAAATAGTAGATAGATAGAATCAGTAGATAGACAGATAGATAGAAACAGTAAATAGACAGATAGATATAAACAATAGCTAGACAGATAGATAGAAACAGTAAATAGACAGATATATAGATAGATAAAAACAATAGCTAGACAGCTAGATATAAAAGATAGATAGATAGATAGATACAATAGCTAGACAGATAAATAGATATAAAAGATAGATAGATAGATAGATAGATAGATAGATAGATAGATAGATAGATAGATACAATAGCTAGACAGATAAATAGATATAAAAGATAGATAGATAGATAGATAGATAGATAGATAGATAGATAGAATCAGTAGATAGACAGATAGATAGAAACAGTAAATAGACAGATAGACAGATAGATAGATAGATAGATAGATAGATAGATATAAACAATAGCTAGACAGCAGGATAGATATAAAAGATAGATAGATAGATAGATAGATAGATAGATAGATAGAAACAGTAAATAGACAGATAGATAGCAACAGTAAATAGACAGATAGATATAAACAATAGCTAGACAGATAGATAGAAACAGTAAATAGACAGATATATAGATAGATAAAAACAATAGCTAGACAGCTAGATATAAAAGATAGATAGATAGATAGATAGAAATAGTAGATAGATAGAATCAGTAGATAGACAGATAGATAGAAACAGTAAATAGACAGATAGATATAAACAATAGCTAGACAGATAGATATGATAGATATGATAGATAGATAGATAGATAGATAGATAGATAGATAGATAGATAGATAGATAGATAGATAGATAGATACAGACAGGAGATGCTGTATATAGTACTGAGCGCAGTGTGGGGCGGACGCTCCTGGGTCAGTACCGGATGTGTGGGGATAAGTGAGTGTAGGAAGCAGCCATGCTATGAGGGGCCCGGTGCCGCTGTATATAGTACTGAGCTCAGTGTGGGGCGGCCGCTCCTGGGTCAGTACCGGATGTATGGAGATAAGGGAGTATAGGAAGCAGCCATTCTATGAGGAGCCCGGTGCCGCTGTATATAGTACTGAGCGCAGTGTGGGGCGGCCGCTCCTGGGTCAGTACCGGATGTGTGGAGATAAGTGAGTATAGGAAGCAGCCATGCTATGAGGGGCCCGGTGCTGCTGTATATAGTACTGAGAGCAGTGTGGTGCGGCCGCTCCTGGGTCAGTACTAGATGTGTGGAGATAAGTGAGTATAGGAAGTAGCCATGCTATGAGGGGCCCGGTGCTGCTGTATATAGTACTGAGCGCAGTGTGGGGCGGTCGCTCCTGGGTCAGTACTAGATGTGTGGAGATAAGTGAGTATAGGAAGTAGCCATGCTATGAGGGGCCCGGTGCCGCTGTATATAGTACTGAGCGCAGTGTGGGGCGGACGCTCCTGGGTCAGTACTAGATGTGTGGAGATAAGTGAGTATAGGAAGTAGCCATGCTATGAGGGGCCCGGTGCTGCTGTATATAGTACTGAGAGCAGTGTGGTGCGGCCGCTCCTGGGTCAGTACTAGATGTGTGGAGATAAGTGAGTATAGGAAGTAGCCATGCTATGAGGGGCCCGGTGCTGCTGTATATAGTACTGACCGCAGTGTGGTGCGGCCGCTCCTGGGTCAGTACCGGATGTGTGGGGATAAGTGAGTATAGGAAGCAGCCATGCTATGAGGGGCCCGGTGCCGCTGTATATAGTACTGAGTGCAGTGTGGGGCGGCCGCTCCTGGGTCAGTACCGGATGTGTGGGGATAAGTGAGTATAGGAAGCAGCCATGCTATGAGGGGCCCGGTGCCGCTGTATATAGTACTGAGTGCAGTGTGGGGCGGTCGCTCCTGGGTCAGTACTAGATGTGTGGAGATAAGTGAGTATAGGAAGTAGCCATGCTATGAGGGGCCCGGTGCTGCTGTATATAGTACTGACCGCAGTGTGGGGCGGCCGCTCCTGGGTCAGTACCGGATGTGTGGGGATAAGTGAGTGTAGGAAGCAGCCATGCTATGAGGGGCCCGGTGCCGCTGTATATAGTACTGAGCGCAGTGTGGGGCGGTCGCTCCTGGGTCAGTACTAGATGTGTGGAGATAAGTGAGTATAGGAAGTAGCCATGCTATGAGGGGCCCGGTGCCACTGTATATAGTACTGACCGCAGTGTGGTGCGGCCGCTCCTGGGTCAGTACCGGATGTGTGGGGATAAGCGAGTATAGGAAGCAGCCATGCTATGAGGGGCCCGGTGCCGCTGTACATAGTACTGAGCGCAGTGTGGTGCGGCCGCTCCTGGGTCAGTACCGGATGTGTGGGGATAAGTGAGTATAGGAAGCAGCCACGCTATGAGGGGCCCGGTGCCGCTGTATATAGTACTGAGCATATAGTACTGAGCACAGTGTGGGGCGGCCGCTCCTGGGTCAGTACCGGATGTGTGGGGATAAGCGAGAATAGGAAGCAGCCATGCTATGAGGGGCCCGGTGCCGCTGTATATAGTACTGAGCTCAGTGTGGGGCGGCCGCTCCTGGGTCAGTACCGGATGTATGGAGATAAGGGAGTATAGGAAGCAGCCATTCTATGAGGAGCCCGGTGCCGCTGTATATAGTACTGAGCGCAGTGTGGGGCGGCCGCTCCTGGGTCAGTACCGGATGTGTGGAGATAAGTGAGTATAGGAAGCAGCCATGCTATGAGGGGCCCGGTGCTGCTGTATATAGTACTGAGCGCAGTGTGGGGCGGCCGCTCCTGGGTCAGTACCGGATGTGTGGGGATAAGTGAGTATAGGAAGCAGCCATGCTATGAGGGGACCGGTGCCGCTGTATATAGTACCGAGCGCAGTGTGGGGCGGACGCTCCTGGGTCAGTACCGGATGTGTGGGGATAAGTGAGTATAGGAAGCAGCCATGCTATGAGGGGCCCGGTGCTGCTGTATATAGTACTGAGCGCAGTGTGGGGCGGACGCTCCTGGCTCAGTACCGGATGTGTGGGGATAAGTGAGTATAGGAAGCAGCCATGCTATGAGGGGCCCGGTGCCGCTGTATATAGTACTGAGCGCAGTGTGGGGCGGCCGCTCCTGGGTCAGTACCGGATGTCTGGGGATAAGTGAGTATAGGAAGCAGCCATGCTATGAGGGGCCCGGTGCCGCTGTATACAGTACTGAGCGCAGTGTGGGGCGGCTGCTCCTGGGTCAGTACCGGATGTGTGGGGATAAGTGAGTATAGGAAGCAGCCATGCTATGAGGGGCCCGGTGCCGCTGTATACAGTACTGAGCGCAGTGTGGGGCGGACGCTCCTGGGTCAGTACCGGATGTGTGGGGATAAGTGAGTATAGGAAGCAGCCATGCTATGAGGGGCCCGGTGCCGCTGTATATAGTACTGAGCGCAGTGTGGGGCGGTTGCTCCTGGGTCAGTACCGGATGTGTGGGGATACGTGAGTATAGGAAGCAGCCATGCTATGAGGGGCCCGGTGCCACTGTATATAGTACTGAGCGCAGTGTGGTGCGGCCGCTCCTGGGTCAGTACCGGATGTGTGGGGATAAGCGAGTATAGGAAGCAGCCATGCTATGAGGGGCCCGGTGCCACTGTATATAGTACTGAGCGCAGTGTGGGGCGGACGCTCCTGGGTCAGTACCGGATGTGTGGGGATAAGTGAGTATAGGAAGCAGCCATGCTATGAGGGGACCGGTGCCGCTGTATATAGTACTGAGCATATAGTACTGAGCACAGTGTGGGGCGGCCGCTCCTGGGTCAGTACCGGATGTGTGGGGATAAGTGAGTATAGGAAGCAGCCATGCTATGAGGGGCCCGGTGCCACTGTATATAGTACTGAGCGCAGTGTGGTGCGGCCGCTCCTGGGTCAGTACCGGATGTGTGGGGATACGTGAGTATAGGAAGCAGCCATGCTATGAGGGGCCCGGTGCCACTGTATATAGTACTGAGCGCAGTGTGGTGCGGCCGCTCCTGGGTCAGTACCGGATGTGTGGGGATAAGTGAGTATAGGAAGCAGCCATGCTATGAGGGGCCCGGTGCCACTGTATATAGTACTGAGCGCAGTGTGGGGCGGACGCTCCTGGGTCAGTACCGGATGTGTGGGGATAAGTGAGTATAGGAAGCAGCCATGCTATGAGGGGCCCGGTGCCGCTGTATATAGTACTGAGCGCAGTGTGGGGCGGACGCTCCTGGGTCAGTACCGGATGTGTGGGGATAAGTGAGTATAGGAAGCAGCCATGCTATGAGGGGCCCGGTGCCGCTGTATATAGTACTGAGTGCAGTGTGGGGCGCCCGCTCCTGGGTCAGTACCGGATGTGTGGGGATAAGTGAGTATAGGAAGCAGCCATGCTATGAGGGGCCCGCTGCTGCTGCTCCCAGCTGAATAGAGAGAATGAGAGTCAGCAAGAAAGGACAGAGAAGCTGCAGAGGGAGGAAGGGACAATAGAGGAGATATACATGTCCTTGTCTGGCTGTGTCCTCTATACACCCTCTTCTACAATCAATAATACAGCACATCTGGACAGTGACCCGGATCCCCTGTAGGGTGTTGGAGCACACACGGAGTCTCACAGCCCCAGGCTTAGGACACTGACAGGGAGTATATATCCAGTGACCTCTGTGCTCCGGCTCATGCTAACACTTACCGCTAACCCCTGATTGTTACCCATCTGCTCTCTCATCAGCTGACATGTATCCCGTATCACAGACAAATGCCTGGATACCTCAGGCATACTGTGACTCTACACATGTTGTGGAACCACAGGTACCAGCACAGCCACAGATGGGGACTAGGGCCTGATTCAGAGGTGGATGTAATATCGGTTGGGGACACAGTGGAGTGATGTTTTGCTGCTGGGCATGAGCCAAAGCCACAATGAGCATGAGCGGCAATGGATTAGCAACGGTGTCTTAGGTAGAGGGGATCTCCACCTAATGCCACCGGACGGGATCCCGCAGTCGAAATACCGACACAGGTGTAGAGGCCCCGGCGTCTCAGGTGCAGAGGCCCCCGGCGTCTCAGGTGCAGAGGCCCCCGGCGTCTCAGGTGCAGAGGCCCCCGGGGAATTACAGCAGTGTCAGGCTGGATACCTCTGTGCTAGATAATAGCACGCTGGGAAGATACAGCAGTGTCAGGCTGGATACCTCTGTGCTAGATAATAGCACGCTGGGAAGATACAGCAGTGTCAGGCTGGATACCTGTGTGCTAGATAATAGCACGCTGGGAAGATACAGCAGTGTCAGGCTGGACACCTCTGTGCTAGATAATAGCATGCTGGGAATATACAGCAGTGTCAGGCTGGATACCTCTGTACTAGATAACAGCTCGCTGGGAAGCTACAGCAGTGTCAGGCTGGATACCTCTGTCTGTGCTAGATAATAGCATGCTGGGAAGTTACAGCAGTGTCAGGCTGGGTACCTCTGTGCTAGATAATAGCACGCTGGGAAGGTACAGCAGTGTCAGGCTGGATACCTCTGTGCTAGATAATAGCACGCTGGGAAGTAACAGCAGTGTCAGGCTGGATACCTCTGTGCTAGATAATAGCACGCAGGTAAGATACAGCAGTGTCAGGCTGGATACCTCTGTGCTAGATAATAGTACGCTGGGAAGATACAGCAGTGTAAGGCTGGATACCTCTGTGCTAGATAATAGCACGCTGGGGAGTTACAGCAGTGTCATCTAGCACAGAGATATCCAGCCTGACACTGCTGTATCTTCCCAGCGTGCTATTATCTAGCACAGAGATATCCAGCCTAATAGCACGCTGGGGAATTACAGCAGTGTCAGGCTGGATACCTCTGTACTAGATAATAGCACGCTGGGAAGATACAGCAGTGTCAGGCTGGATACCTCTGTGCTAGATAATAGCACGCTAGGAAGTTACAGAAGTGTCAGGCTGGATACCTCTGTGCTAGATAATAGCACACTGGAAAGATACAGCAGTGTCAGGCTGGATACCTGTGTGCTAGATAATAGCACGCTGGGAAGATACAGCAGTGTCAGGCTGGACACCTCTGTGCTAGATAATAGGACGCTGGGAAGATACAGCAATATCAGACTGGATACCTCTGTGCTAGATAATAGCACGCTGGGAAGATACAGCAGTGTCAGGCTGGATACCTGTGTGCTAGATAATAGCACGCTGGAAAGATACAGCAGTGTCAGGCTGGATACCTGTGTGCTAGATAATAGCACGCTGGGAAGATACAGCAGTGTCAGGCTGGATACCTCTGTGCTAGATAATAGCACACTGAGGAGTTACAGCAGTGTCAGGCTGGATACCTCTTTGATAGATAATAGCACGCTGGGAAGATACAGCAGTGTCAGGCTGGATGCCTCTGTGCTAGATAATAGCATGCTGGGAAGATACAGCAGTGTCAGGCTGGATACGTCTATGATAGATAACAGCACGTTGGGAAGATACAGAGGTGTCAGGCTGGATACCGATGTACTAGATAATAGCACGCTGGGGAATTACAGCAGTGTCAGGCTGGATACCTCTGTACTAGATAATAGCACGCTGGGAAGATACAGCAGTATCAGGCTGGATACCTCTGTGCTAGATAATAGCACGCTAGGAAGTTACAGCAGTGTCAGGCTGGATACGTCTGTGCTAGATAACAGCACGCTGGGAAGATACAGCGGTGTCAGGCTGGATACCTCTGTGCTAGATAATAGCACGCTGGGAAGATACAGCAGTGTCAGGCTGGATACCTGTGTGCTAGATAATAGCATGCTGGGAAGATACAGCAGTGTCAGGCTGGATACCTGTGTGCTAGATAATAGCACGCTGGGAAGATACAGCAGTGTCAGGCTGGATACCTGTGTGCTAGATAATAGCACGCTGGTAAGATACAGCGGTGTCAGGCTGGATACCTCTGAACTAGATAATAGCACCCTGGGAATTACAGCAGTGTCAGGCTGGATACCTCTGTGCTAGATAATAGCACGCTGGGAAGATACAGCAATATCAGGCTGGATATCTCTGTGCTAGATACTAGCACGCTGGTAAGTTACAGCAGTGTCGGGCTGGATACCTCTGTGCTAGATAATAGCACGCTGGGAAGATACAGCAGTGTCAGGCTGGATACCTCTGTACTAGATAATAGCACACTGGGGAATTACAGCAGTGTCAGGCTGGATACCTCTGTGCTAGATAATAGCACGCTGGGAAGATACAGCAGTGTCAGGCTGGATTCCTCTGTGCTAGATAATAGCACGCTGGGAAGATACAGCAGTGTCAGGCTGGATACCTGTGTGCTAGATAATAGCACGCTGGTAAGATACAGCAGTGTCAGGCTGGACACCTCTGTGCTAGATAATAGCATGCTGGGAATATACAGCAGTGTCAGGCTGGATACCTCTGTACTAGATAACAGCTCGCTGGGAAGTTACAGCAGTGTCAGGCTGGATACCTCTGTCTGTGCTAGATAATAGCATGCAGGGAAGTTACAGCAGTGTCAGGCTGGATACCGCTGTACTAGATAATAGCACGCTGGGGAATTACAGCAGTGTCAGGCTGGATACCTCTGTACTAGATAATAGCACGCTGGGAAGATACAGCAGTGTCAGGCTGGATACCTCTGTGCTAGATAATAGCACGCTAGGAAGTTACAGCAGTGTCAGGCTGGATACGTCTGTGCTAGATAACAGCACGCTGGGAAGATACAGCGGTGTCAGGCTGGATACCTCTGTGCTAGATAATAGCACGCTGGGAAGATACAGCAGTGTCAGGCTGGATACCTGTGTGCTAGATAATAGCATGCTGGGAAGATACAGCAGTGTCAGGCTGGATACCTGTGTGCTAGATAATAGCACGCTGGGAAGTTACAGCAGTGTCAGGCTGGATACCTGTGTGCTAGATAATAGCACGCTAGGAAGATACAGCGGTGTCAGGCTGGATACCTCTGAACTAGATAATAGCACGCTGGGAATTACAGCAGTGTCAGGCTGGATACCTCTGTGCTAGATAATAGCACGCTGGGAAGATACAGCAATGTCAGGCTGGATATCTCTGTGCTAGATACTAGCACGCTGGTAAGTTACAGCAGTGTCGGGCTGGATACCTCTGTGCTAGATAATAGCACGCTGGGAAGATACAGCGGTGTCAGGCTGGATACCTCTGTGCTAGATAATAGCACGCTGGGAAGATACAGCAGTGTCAGGCTGGATACCTCTGTACTAGATAATAGCACACTGGGGAATTACAGCAGTGTCAGGCTGGATACCTCTGTGCTAGATAATAGCACGCTGGGAAGATACAGCAGTGTCAGGCTGGATACCTCTGTGCTAGATAATAGCACGCTGGGAAGATACAGCAGTGTCAGGCTGGATACCTCTGTGCTAGATAATAGCACGCTGGGAAGATACAGCAGTGTCAGGCTGGATACCTGTGTGCTAGATAATAGCACGCTGGGAAGATACAGCAGTGTCAGGCTGGACACCTCTGTGCTAGATAATAGCATGCTGGGAATATACAGCAGTGTCAGGCTGGATACCTCTGTACTAGATAACAGCTCGCTGGGAAGTTACAGCAGTGTCAGGCTGGATACCTCTGTCTGTGCTAGATAATAGCATGCTGGGAAGTTACAGCAGTGTCAGGCTGGGTACCTCTGTGCTAGATAATAGCATGCAGGGAAGATACAGCAGTGTCAGGCTGGATATCTCTGTGCTAGATAATAGCACGCTGGGAAGATACAGCAGTGTCAGGCTGGGTACCTCTGTGCTAGATAATAGCACGCTGGGAAGGTACAGCAGTGTCAGGCTGGATACCTCTGTGCTAGATAATAGCACGCTGGGAAGTAACAGCAGTGTCAGGCTGGATACCTCTGTGCTAGATAATAGCACGCAGGTAAGATACAGCAGTGTCAGGCTAGATACCTCTGTGCTAGATAATAGCACGCTGGGAAGATACAGCAGTGTCAGGCTGGATATCTCTGTGCTAGATAATAGTACGCTGGGAAGATATAGCAGTGTCAGGCTGGATGCCTCTGTGCTAGATAATAGCACGCTGGGAAGATACAACAGTGTCAGGCTGGATACCTCTGTGCTAGATAATAGTACGCTGGGAAGATACAGCAGTGTCAGGCTGGATGCCTCTGTGCTAGATAATAGCACGCTGGGAAGATACAGCAGTGTCAGGCTGGATGCCTCTGTGCTAGATAATAGCACGCTGGGAAGATACAGCAGTGTCAGGCTGGATACCTCTGTGCTAGATAATAGCACGCTGGGAAGATACAGCAGTGTCAGGCTGGATGCCTCTGTGCTAGATAATAGCACGCTGGGAAGATACAGCAGTGTCAGGCTGGATACCTCTGTGCTAGATAATAGCACGCTGGGAAGATACAGCAGTGTCAGGCTGGATGCCTCTGTGCTAGATAATAGCACGCTGGGAAGATACAGCAGTGTCAGGCTGGATACCTCTGTGCTAGATAATAGTACGCTGGGAAGATACAGCAGTGTCAGGCTGGATACCTCTGTGCTAGATAATAGTACGCTGGGAAGATACAGCAGTGTCAGGCTGGATACCTCTGTGCTAAATAATAGCACGCTGGGAAGTTACAGCAGTGTCAGGCTGGACACCTCTGTGCTAGATAATAGCACGCTGGGAAGATACAGCAGTGTCAGGCTGGATACCTCTGTGCTAGATAATAGTACGCTGGGAAGATACAGCAGTGTCAGGCTGGATACCTCTGTGCTAGATAATAGCACGCTGGGAAGATACAGCAGTGTCAGGCTGGATACCTCTGTGCTAGATAATAGCACGCTGGGAAGATACAGCAGTGTCAGGCTGGATACCTCTGTGCTAGATAATAGCACGCTGGGAAGATACAGCAGTGTCAGGCTGGATACCTCTGTGCTAGATAATAGCACGCTGTTACACTACAGAATATAGATGACGTGATTTTCTTTGTGTGTTATTACTGGTGTTATGAATTATTTAGACGTTTATAATATCAGTATTGTTACATGGCTGCTGCCGCTGGGAGTCTGCGGCTCTGGTTGTAATCAAGTATTTATTCTGCTGGTGACAATTGCACAAGGTCATAACGAACCAGTGGGTATAAGACAACTGCACACTGGAGATTACAGACACTCCTTATTGAATGTAATAAAGCACATTAACAGCATCTGATGCACAGTGGGCCAAGTGGTATTACGCACCTATAGCAGTTTCATGGGTTTCTAATGCAAGTGCATGTATATATTTACTTCTCTCTCTTACTGCTATTAGCTGGAGACATCTCACCTAATCCAGGTCCCAAACATCTGCCCCACTCACATTCACCTGATTCGCAGCAATGTAGAAATACAGCTAACCTCATACACATCACATCTCTCCCATCACCCTCCAAATCACTAAAATGTGCCTTATGGAATGCACGCTCTGTTTCTAACAAACTAAGGGGGACATTTACTAAGCAGTGATAAGAGCGGAGAAGTGAGCCAGTGGAGAAGTTACCCATGGCAACCAATCAGCACTGAAGTAACATCTATCATTTGCATACGGGGTATATTCAATTAGGGTCGAAAACTATTGTCTGTCGAAAAGACGGCAGTTTTCAACTTTTTAAGGTCGACTATTGATTCTACCTATTCAATCCCAGCTGTTTTTTTTCAACAAGTCTGGGAATTCGGCTTGTCGAATAGTACGTGAATCGGCGGTATAGCTGCCGATTCACGTACTTTTGAGTGAAACAGAGCCAAATTCAGCAGGATTTGGCCCCGTTTCCGACCATCTCAGTCCGACATAAAAAAATGTCAGACAGAGATGTGGGACCCAGAGGAGGAGAGGGGGGGGAGCCGCGGGCATACAGGGGAGATCAGCTCTACAGCACAGCGCTGCAGCAGGATGTCTCACAGCCGCGCCGCTTACGGCAGCGTTCACCTGGCTCCAGCAAGTGAGGTCACGCTTGCTGGAGCCGGGTGGACACTGCCGTGAGGTTGGGCGGCTGTGTGACATCCTCCTGCAGCGCTGATCTCCTACATCTGCCCGCGGATGTCCCCGCTGGTCTCCCCCCCCCCCCCCTCTCCTCCTCTGGGTCCCTCATCTCAATTCGACTTGAAAAAGTCGAATTGAGATGAGATTGAATAGGGGTTGTCGGATCCAATGCCGATCCGACCCTAATTGAATATACCCCTATATAATGATACAGAGCTGCTGATTGGTTGATGAGGCCACTTCTCCGCTCTTATCACTGCTTAGTAAAATGTCCCCTAACATCCTTACATGTCCTCTTCATATCTAACTACTTCAACCTGCTGGCTAATACAGAAACATGGCTCACACAACCAGACACGGCCTCCTCTGCAGCACTGTCACATGGTGGTCTCCACTTCACACACACCTCCAGGCCTGGTAACTGTAAAGGAGGTGGGGTTGGATTATTACTATCCCAATCTTTCACATACACCGTTCTACAACAGGTTCCATCACTCACATTTACATCATTTGAAGTACATTCTATCAGAATTTACACTCCTTTCTCTCTGCATGTTGCAGCTATCTATTGCCCACCTGGGCAACCCAAACAATTTCTAGATGATTTTTCTGCCTGGCTCCTTCACTTCCTATCCTCTGACATCTCGACCATTATCATGGGAGATTTAAATATTGCTATTGATAGTCTAAAATCTGCTGCTCATGCCTCCAAACTACTCTCTCAACCCTCCACTCTCTCGGCCTCTCACAATGGACTGACTCCTCTACTCATCAGGAGCGCGACTGCCTTGATCTAGTATTCAACAGACTATGCTCAGTTTCTGAATTCACTAACATGCCTTTCCCTCTCTCAGATCACAACCTTATGTCACGATCCGGGTATCTGGACGCCATTACTTACCCTTCAGATGCCTCCTAAGGCTGGCTCAGCGTTCCAGGACCGGATCCCATCTGTTATACTGATGTCCACATTCCTGCCTCCTCTCCTGTCACTCTGAGACGCGGTCACCGCAACGCCTGTTACATCCGGAATGGCGTCTCCCGCCGCTGTTCCTGAGTTTCTACATGCAGAGTGTCAGAGTGGTGATTACGTCAGCCGCGGCCTCCGCTGTGCCCGCGTGGTTAAATGTGCACTTATCAGTCTGGCGTCTCCTGTCTCCTGTGGCCGGCGCCGCCATTACTGTTTTAATTCCCACATGGATTACAAACCAAACTTCCCTCCAAGTGTCTGCATGGGCGCAGCCATCTTGGATTCTGTCATCTGTTCATTTCCACCAATCTGCTGTTTGCAATGTTAATCTGCATAATTGCCTAGCCAATCCCTTCCTTGCTGCAGGTATAAGTAATCTGTGCCTGAGCAAGGAAGGCGTCAGTGCTTTGGTTGTCAAACCTAGTTCCAGTTTGTCTCTCTGCTGTGGTTGTTTTCCAGGTTCCAGTTCCTATCTCCAAACCTCCACTAAAGAGACCCGCACCAGCATTCCACCTGCGGTGTAGCCTGACTTTCCTATCCATTTGGATTCATCTGCTTCCAGCTACAGATCCACCTGCTTACAGCAATCAGCTTCCAGCAGAGATCAGCTCTTCTTAAAGTGCCGGTACCCTTTTCTACAGATTACCATTTATCACCGGTATTATTATTTCATCGCTCTCAAGCTACATTTATTATTTAACTGGTTCCAGCCAGTATCCACTCCGTGCCAACATCAGTCTGGTTCCAGCCAGTATCCACAGCAGCCGTTTTTATCCACAGCAGCCCAGCTCTTCCTGGAACACCAGTTGGTACGATCCTGGGCTATCTCCATTGCTACAGTCGGGCCTGGTAAGGACTTTCCAACTAGAAGATTATAAGAACTATCTCATACTACCAGAGCCCTGTGGCCCTTGCCACCCTGTAGTACCCAGGAACTGTATTATTTCCCTGCTGAGTTTTATGTTTTCTTATTTGCTGCTGTGTTACGGAGTATGTCATAATAAACATCATTGACTTTTACTTTGGTTGTCGTGGTCACGCCTTTGGGCAATTCTTCTACATGTAACTTACATGTCTAGGGGTCTGATACAACCTCCCAGGTTCCTTTACACCTCAGCCCCTACAACTGAGGCTGCCTCCCGTCAGCTCAGGCCCTCAGTTGTGACAGTAAGCACTGACCATATGAATCCAGCCGGAGACCAGGATCAAGCGGCCAGGCCGATGCAAGAACTGGCAGCCCGACTTGAACATCAGGAGGCTGCACAGGGCCACATCGTCCGCTGTCTCCAGGATCTCTCTACTCGGCTGGATGGGATTCAGACAACCCTCCGTGGATCAGACGCGTCCGGTGCGTCAACCACAGTGACTCCAGCTATAACCCCACCCACCTTACCCATTTCTGCTCCACGTCTTCATCTTCCAACGCCAGCAAAATTTGACGGATCTCCAAGATTCTGCAGGGGATTTCTCAACCAGTGTGAGATTCAGTTTGAGCTACAACCTGGCAATTTTCCCAGTGACCGTACAAAAATTGCCTACATTATCTCTCTTCTCAGTGGCTCAGCCCTTGATTGGGCATCACCGTTATGGGAGAGGTCCGACACCCTGCTATCCTCCTACACTGCATTCGTGTCAACATTCAGGCGTATCTTCGACGAGCCAGGCCGGGTAACTTCAGCTTCATCTGAGATTCTCCGTTTACGCCAGGGATCACGTACTGTAGGACAATATCTTATACAGTTCCAGATCCTGGCATCCGAACTGGCATGGAACGACGAGGCCCTGTATGCTGCATTCTGGCATGGCTTATCTGAGCGTATTAAAGATGAGTTAGCTACCAGAGACTTACCTTCCAAGTTAGATGAGCTAATCTCACTCTGCACGAAAGTTGATTTACGTTTCAGAGAGAGAGCAACTGAGCGTGGAAGATCATCTGCTCCAAAATCTTCTGCTCCTCCTCCTCGCCATCTATCACCATCTAAAGACGAGCCCATGCAAATTGGCCGTTCCCGTTTAACTCCTGCTGAGCGCCGAAGACGTCTCTCTGAGTCTCTTTGTCTTTACTGTGCAGCTCCGTCTCACACCATCAATGCCTGTCCCGAACGTCCGGGAAAACTCCAAACCCTAGCTCGCCCAGGAGAGGGCCGGCTAGGAGTAATGATCTCCTCTCCATCTCCTCATGATTGTTATCTCCCAGTGTCGCTCCAAATTGCTCAACGTTATCGGAACGTCATTGCCCTCCTTGATTCCGGAGCAGCTGGGAACTTTATTACCGAAGCCTATGTTAAACGGTGGTCCCTACCCACCGAGAGACTTCCTTCGTCCATCTCCTTAACTGCCGTGGATGGCAGCAAGATTTTTGATGCAGTTATTTCCCTAAGGACTCTACCAGTTCGTCTGAGAGTGGGAGTTCTTCATTCCGAATTTATTTCTTTTTTAGTGATTCCAAGAGCCACACATCCTGTGGTCCTGGGCCTTCCATGGCTCCGTCTTCACAATCCATCTATTGATTGGACGACTACGCAGATTCTGGCATGGGGTCCCTCCTGTGTTTGTTTAAAGTATTGCCTGTCTGTTCTTCCTCCCCCAGGTCGTCTGATGTTCCACCTCCTCCATATCAAGATTTTACGGATGTGTTCAGTAAGGCTTCTGCTGATATCCTTCCTCCTCATAGAGAATGGGACTGCCCGATTGATCTCGTTCCAGGGAAGGTTCCACCTCGAGGCCGAACTTACCCGTTGTCTCTGCCTGAGACGCATTCTATGGAGGAATACATTAAAGAGAACCTAGCAAAAGGGTTCATTCGACCTTCCTCTTCTCCAGCCGGCGCAGGCTTCTTTTTCGTAAAGAAAAAAGATGGTGGTCTGCGGCCGTGCATTGACTACAGAGGTCTGAACGACATTACCGTCAAGAACCGCTATCCACTACCCCTGATTACTGAGCTCTTTGATAGAGTTAGCGGAGCTACCATCTTCACAAAGCTGGACTTGAGAGGTGCATACAATCTCATCCGGATCCGTGAGGGTGACGAGTGGAAGACCGCCTTTAACACCCGTGACGGACATTATGAGTACCTCGTCATGCCCTTCGGATTGAGCAATGCTCCAGCTGTCTTCCAGCATTTTGTCAATGAGATCTTCAGAGACATTTTATACCGTCATGTCGTGGTCTATCTAGATGATATCCTCATTTTTGCCAACAATTTAGAGGAACATCGTTTTTGGGTAAAAGAGGTTCTGTCCCGTCTCCGTGTCAATCATCTCTATTGCAAATTAGAGAAATGCGTCTTTGAAGTCAAGTCCATTCCGTTTCTAGGTTACATTGTGTCCGGTTCCGGACTAGAGATGGATCCTGAGAAACTACAAGCAATCCAGAATTGGCCGATACCCTTAACCCTCAAAGGGGTCCAGAGGTTCTTAGGGTTCGCCAATTATTACAGAAAGTTTATACGAGACTTTTCCACCATTGTGGCGCCTATTACTGCTTTAACTAAGAAGGGTGCTAACCCGTCCAAGTGGCCTGAAGAAGCTACGCAAGCTTTTCATCTCTTAAAACAACGGTTCATCTCTGCACCAGTTCTGAAACAGCCCGACATCGACTCTCCTTTCATCTTAGAGGTGGATGCCTCCTCCGTTGGAGTAGGAGCGGTGTTATCTCAGAGGGCTAAAGATGGCCATTTACATCCTTGCAGTTTCTTCTCCCGGAAGTTCTCCCCAGCGGAGCGCAACTATGCCATTGGCGACCAGGAGTTGCTAGCCATCAAGCTCGCTCTAGAGGAGTGGAGATATCTGTTGGAGGGAGCTTCTCATTCAATCACCATACTTACAGACCACAAGAACCTTTTATATCTGAAAGGCGCACAATGTCTCAACCCTCGTCAGGCCAGATGGGCACTTTTCTTTTCCAGGTTCGACTTTAAACTCCAGTTCTGTCCGGGCTCTCAGAATCGCAAGGCCGATGCCCTTTCCCGCTCATGGGAGCAAGAAAATGAGTCAGAGTCTTCAGACAAGCATCCTATTATCAATCCGTTGGCATTCTCCACGGTAGGGATGGACTCTACGCCCCCACTAGGGAAAAGTTTTGTGAAGCCGGTACTGAGGAAGAAGCTCATGCATTGGGCCCATGCTTCCCGTTTTGCCGGACATACAGGTATCCAAAAAACCCTGGAGTTTATCTCTAGGTCCTATTGGTGGCCAACTCTGAGAAAGGACGTCATGGAGTTTATTGCATCTTGCCCAAAGTGTGCCCAACATAAAGTATCCCGCCAGTCACCTGCGGGGCAACTGGTTCCACTATCCGTTCCCCATCGACCATGGACCCATTTGTCGATGGATTTCATTACAGACTTACCCATGTGCAACAAGTTCAATACCATCTGGGTGGTAGTTGACCGGTTCACCAAGATGGCACACTTCATTCCTCTCACCGGTCTTCCGTCAGCTTCCAAGTTGGCTCAAGTGTTCATACAAGAGATCTTCCGACTCCACGGTCTGCCTGAAGAAATTATCTCAGATCGAGGAGTTCAATTCACAGCCAAATTCTGGCGAAGTTTATGTCAAGTCCTCCAAGTCAAACTAAAGTTTTCCACGGCTTACCATCCTCAGACCAATGGTCAAACTGAGAGGGTGAATCAGGACTTGGAGGCCTTCCTCCGCATCTATGTGTCTTCCTCTCAAGATGACTGGGTTCAATTACTTCCCTGGGCCGAGTTCTGTCATAACAATCAGTATCATTCCTCATCTTCTTCAACACCATTCTTCACCAACTTTGGATTCCACCCTAAAGTCCCTGAATTCCAACCGCTCCCAGCAACTTCTGTTCCAGCAGTGGATATCACCTTGCATCAGTTTGCAAACAACTGGAAGAGTGTACGAGCAGCTCTGCTCAAGGCATCGTTCAGGTATAAGAAGTTTGCGGACAAGAAGCGTAGAGCGGTTCCTGCTCTCAAGGTGGGTGATCGGGTATGGTTATCCACGAAGAATTTGAGGTTAAGAGTTCCCAGTATGAAGTTTGCACCTCGCTACATTGGTCCTTTCAAAATTGAGCAAGTCATCAATCCTGTTGCTTACAGAGTTCAGTTACCTCCCTTCTTAAAAATACCCAGGACATTCCATGTTTCCCTGTTGAAACCGCTGATCCTGAATCGGTTTCATTCCTCACTTCCTCCAACTCCAAAAGTCCAAACTCAACGAGGCGTTGAGTATGAATTGGCCAAGATCCTGGACTCACGTCACCGTTATGGTCAACTACAGTATCTTATTGACTGGAAGGGTTACGGTCCTGAGGAACGCTCATGGACTAATGCTTCTGATGTCCATGCTCCTGCCTTGGTCCGGAGATTCCATTCCAAGTTTCCTCAAAAGCCAAAGAAGTGTCCTGGGGCCACTCCTAAAGGGAGGGGTGCTGTCACGATCCGGGTATCTGGACGCCATTACTTACCCTTCAGATGCCTCCTAAGGCTGGCTCAGCGTTCCAGGACCGGATCCCATCTGTTATACTGATGTCCACATTCCTGCCTCCTCTCCTGTCACTCTGAGACGCGGTCACCGCAACGCCTGTTACATCCGGAATGGCGTCTCCCGCGGCTTCCGCCGCTGTTCCTGAGTTTCTACATGCAGAGTGTCAGAGTGGTGATTACGTCAGCCGCGGCCTCCGCTGTGCCCGCGTGGTTAAATGTGCACTTATCAGTCTGGCGTCTCCTGTCTCCTGTGGCCGGCGCCGCCATTACTGTTTTAATTCCCACATGGATTACAAACCAAACTTCCCTCCAAGTGTCTGCATGGGCGCAGCCATCTTGGATTCTGTCATCTGTTCATTTCCACCAATCTGCTGTTTGCAATATTAATCTGCATAATTGCCTAGCCAATCCCTTCCTTGCTGCAGGTATAAGTAATCTGTGCCTGAGCAAGGAAGGCGTCAGTGCTTTGGTTGTCAAACCTAGTTCCAGTTTGTCTCTCTCCTGTGGTTGTTTTCCAGGTTCCAGTTCCTATCTCCAAACCTCCACTAAAGAGACCCGCACCAGCATTCCACCTGCGGTGTAGCCTGACTCTCCTATCCATTTGGATTCATCTGCTTCCAGCTACAGATCCACCTGCTTACAGCAATCAGCTTCCAGCAGAGATCAGCTCTTCTTAAAGTGCCGGTACCCTTTTCTACAGATTACCATTTATCACCGGTATTATTATTTCATCACTCTCAAGCTACATTTATTATTTAACTGGTTCCAGCCAGTATCCACTCCGTGCCAACATCAGTCTGGTTCCAGACAGTATCCACAGCAGCCGTTTTTATCCACAGCAGCCCAGCTCTTCCTGGAACACCAGCTGGTACGATCCTGGGCTATCTCCATTGCTACAGTCGGGCCTGGTAAGGACTTTCCAACTAGAAGATTATAAGAACTATCTCATACTACCAGAGCCCTGTGGCCCTTGCCACCCTGTAGTACCCAGGAACTGTATTATTTCCCTGCTGAGTTTTATGTTTTCTTATTTGCTGCTGTGTTACGGAGTATGTCATAATAAACATCATTGACTTTTACTTTGGTTGTCGTGGTCACGCCTTTGGGCAATTCTTCTACATGTAACTTACATGTCTAGGGGTCTGATACAACTCCCAGGTTCCTTTACACCTCAGCCCCTACAACTGAGGCTGCCTCCCGTCAGCTCAGGCCCTCAGTTGTGACACCTTATCACCTGCACGCTCTACTCTAATACTTCAAACTCAGTGTTGCTGACATCCTCCAATCCTCCTCAAACCCATAGAAATATTAATGCAATTAATCTTCAAGAACTTTCCATCTCACTGCAGCAACTGCTCTCACCTATTTCTGCATTCACTTCTCCTGAACCAGACACTAGACCCTTGATGAAGTGGCTCCATCTACCCATCACACTCCACGTAGGCCTAGATGTCAACCGTGGCACTCTAAAGTAACAAGACACCTACAAAAACTATCACGTAAAGTTGAACGCCAGTGGCGTAAATCTCGTATTCCAAGTGACTTCCTCACATATAAGACTACCTACCACTCTTATCGTAATGCCCTGGACACTTCCAAATAAACATATTTCCAATCTCTCATCTCTGCTCAAGCCTCTAACCCCAAATGACTTTTTAATACATTTAAATCACTTCTCAACCCTCCTTCCCCCAACCTGACAGACACTATCAAGGCGCAAGATCTTGCATCCTACTTCAAGGACAAGATCGATAAGATCCAAGATGAAATGGTAAGCTCTTCCTCAACCAGTGACCTACTCAATTCCCTACCTGAACCCTCTGGCACTTTCTCTTGATGAAGTATCAACACTCTTCTCATCCTGCTACTCTACTACCTCTCCTCTTGAGCCTATAACCTCACAAATAAGTAAAGCTCAGTCTCCTGTGCTCATCCCAACCTTAACTAACATCTGCAATCTCTCTCTCTCTCTACTGGTATCTTTCCTTCACTGTTCAAGTATGCAGTGATTACTCACATTCTGAAAAAACGAGTTTTATGGTAAGAACTTACTGTTGTTAAAACTCTTTCTGCGAGGTACACTGGGCTCCACAAGGATGGACAATGGGGTGTAGAGTAGGATCTTGATCCGAGGCACCAACAGGCTCAAAGCTTTGACTGTTCCCAGAATGCACAGCGCCGCCTCCTCTATAACCCCGCCTCCATGCACAGGAGCTCAGTTTTTAGTTAACCAGCCCAATGCAGTAGCAGGAAAAGAGACGACAACGGTTAGTAGCCACATACACCACACTCTCACGACAGGAGAAGTGTCAGCGGCTAATGCCATACTAACTCAAAGAAGCTAAGTGCGTCAGGGTGGACGCCTTGTGGAGCCCAGTGTACCTCGCAGAAAGAGTTTTAACAAAAGTAAGTTCTTACCATAAAACTCGTTTTCTGCTGCGGGGTACACTGGGCTCCACAAGGATGGACAATAGGGACGTCCTAAAGAAGTTCCTTATGGGAGGGGATGCACTGTAGCGGGCACAAGAACCCGGCGTCCAAAGGAAGCATCCTGGGAAGCGGCAGTATCGAAGGCATAGAACCTTATGAACGTGTTCACGGAGGACCACGTAGCCGCCTTGCACAATTGGTCAAGGGTCGCACCACGTTGGGCCGCCCAAGAAGGTCCAACAGACCGAGTAGAATGGGCCGTAATGTGAGCAGGAGCTGACAGACCAGCCTTCACATAAGCATGTGCAATCACCATTCTAATCCACCGGGCCAGGGTCTGCTTGTGAGCAGGCCAGCCACGTTTGTGAAATCCAAACAAAACAAAGAGAGAATCAGATTTTCGAATAGAAGCAGTTCTCTTCACATAGATACGGAGAGCCCGTACCACATCCAAAGACCGCTCTTTGGGAGACAAATCAGGAGAGACAAAGGCCGGAACCACAATCTCCTGATTAAGGTGGAACGAGGACACCACCTTCGGTAAATAACCAGGACGAGTCTGAAGTACTGCCCGGTCATGGTGAAAAATCAGATATGGTGAACTACAGGAAAGGGCACCCAAATCCGACACTCTTCTAGCAGAGGCAATAGCCAGCAAGAACACCACCTTAAGGGAAAGCCACTTAAGGGCAGCTGAACCAAGGGGTTCAAACGGAGGCTCCTGCAATGCCTCCAAAACCACCGACAAGTCCCAAGGAGCCACAGGCGGGACATAGGGAGGTTGGATACGCAACACACCCTGAGTGAAGGTATGCACATCAGGTAAAGTCGCAATTTTTCTCTGAAACCACACCGACAAGGCAGAAATATGAACCTTGAGGGAGGCCAGACGCAGGCCTAAATCCAGGCCCTGCTGCAGAAAAGCCAAAAGCTTGGCTGTACTAAACTTGGAAGCGTCATAATTGTTAGATGCGCACCAAACAAAGTAGGAATGCCAGACCTAATAGTAAATCCGAGCAGAAGCCGGTTTCCGGTCCGCAACATAGTTTTAATGACCTCTTCAGAAAAACCCTTAGCCCTCAAGACGGAAGCTTCAAGAGCCACGCCGTCAAAGACAGCCGGGCTAGGTCCTGGTAGACACAGGGGCCCTGAACGAGGAGGTCAGGGCGTTGTGGAAGTAGAATTGGACGCTCTGACGATAGGCCCTGCAGGTCTGAGAATCAGTGCCGTCTGGGCCACGCTGGAGCTATGAGAAGCAGAAGTCCTCTTTCTTGCTTGAACTTCCGAATTACCCTGGGCAGGAGTGACACCGGAGGGAACACGTACGGCAGCCGAAACCTCCACGGCACCGCCAGCGCATCCAGAATGCTGCTTGAGGATCCCTTGTCCTTGCTCCGAAGACCGGAACCTTGTGATTGTGTTGAGACGCCATCAGATCTACATCTGGAAGACCCCACTTTTCCACTAGGAGTTGAAACACTTCTGGATGGAGGCCCCACTCGCCGGCATGCACGTCCTGATGACTGAGAAAGTCCGCTTCCCAATTCAGGACACCCGGAATGAATATTGCCGATATGGCCGGTAGATGGCGTTCCGCCCAATGTAGAATCCGTGAGACTTCCTTCATTGCCAAATGGCTTCGAGTGCCGCCTTGATGATTTATGTAAGCCACTGTGGTGGCGTTGTCTGACTGCACTTGAACAGGACGGTTCTGAATTAAATGCTGGGCCAGGTTCAATGCATTGAAGACCGCCCGCAATTCCAGAATGTTGATCGAGAGGAGAGATTCCTCCTTGGTCCACCGACCCTGAAGGGAGTGTTGCTCCAGCACCGCGCCCCAACCTCTTAGACCGGCATCTGTCGTCAACAGGACCCAGTTGGATATCCAGAAGGGACGGCCCCTGCACAATTGTTGGTCCTGGAGCCACCAGAGCAGCGACAGACGGACCTCCGGAGTCAATGAGATCATTTGAGACCTGATCTGGTGAGGCAGGCCGTCCCACTTGGCTAGAATCAGCCTCTGGAGGGGGCGAGAATGGAATTGAGCATACTCCACCATGTCGAATGCTGATACCATGAGGCCCAGCACCTGCATCGCCGAATGTATCGACACTTGCGGACAAGAAAGGAAGCAACGAATCCTGTCCTGAAGCTTCAGGACCTTCTCCTGACACAAAAACAACCTCTGGTTGTGGGTGTCCAATAGCGCTCCCAGATGCACCATGCTCTGAGCAGGAATCAGGGAGGATTTCTTCCAGTTGATGAGCCACCCGTGGGCTTGTAGAAACCGGACCATCATATCCAGATGACGAAGGAGAAGTTCTGGGGAATTTGCCAGGATTAACAAGTCGTCCAGATACGGCAGTATCCTGACCCCTTGACGGCGGAGTACCACCGTCATCACCGCCATTACTTTGATGAAGACTCGCAGAGCCGTGGTTAAACCAAAAGGTAATGCCCGAAACTGGTATTGGAGGTTGCCAATAGCAAACCTCAGGTATTGCTGATGTGACACTGCTATAGGGATATGCAGGTAAGCATCCTGTATGTCCAGGGAGACCATGTAGTCCCCAGGTTCCAAGGTTAGATCTATAGAGCGAAGGGTTTCCATACGGAACTTGGAAACCTTCACAAACCTGCTCAATGCCTTGAGGTTGAGAATGGGCCGGGAGGACCCATTCGGTTTGGGACTAGAAACAGCGGAGAATAGTACCCCCGGCCCCTCTGCGTAAGAGGCACCTGTACTACGACTCCTGTATCCAGGAGGGTCTGTACCACCGAATGTAGAGTGTTTGCCTTTGTCTGGTCCGACGGGACGTTTGTCTGGCAAAATCGATGAGGGGGTCGGTTTTTGAAGGCTATGGCATAACCTCGAGTGACGACTTTCCGTACCCAGGCATCTGAAGTGGTTTTCAACCATTCCTGGGTATATCCTAGAAGCCGGCCCCCCACCCTGGGATCCCCCAGGGGGAGGCCCGCCCCATCATGCGGCAGGCTTATCGGTCTTGGAAGCTGGCTGACGGGCCGCCCAGGCTCTTTTTGGCTTCGGCTTACCAGGGTTGGAAGTGCGGGCCTGCTTGTTGTACGCCTGGCCATTTGCTTTACCTGAAGGACGAAAGGGGCGAAAGGAAGTACCTTTAGCCTTCGACACAGAAGGAGCGGTACTTGGCAGACAGGCAGTTTTGGCAGTAGCCAAGTCAGCCACAATCTTATTTAAGTCCTCCCCAAACAGAATATCTCCCTTGAAAGGGAGTACCTCCAGGGTTTTTCTAGAGTCCAGATCCACAGACCAGGATCTCAGCCACAATATCCGGCGAGCCAGGACTGACGTGGTAGAGGCCTTGGCTGCCAGGATACCGGCATCAGAAGCCGCCTCTTTAATATAGCGAGAAGCTGTGACAATATATGGCAAGCATTGTCTAGCATGGTCAGAGGAGATTTCAGCTTCCAACTCCAAGGCCCATGCTTCAATGGCCTCTGCAGCCCATATAGCTGCAATAGTGGGCCTTTGTGCAGCACCCGTGAGGGTGTAAATCGCTTTAAGACAACCCTCCACACGTTTATCCGTAGGTTCTTTTAGAGACGTGACGGTAGTGACAGGCAGAGCTGAGGAAACCACCATCCTAGCCACATGAGAGTCCACTGGAGGAGGCGTTTCCCAATTCTTAGACAGCTCTGGCGCGAGGGGATAGCGAGCCAGCATCTTCTTTTGAGGCACAGACTTCGTACCCGGGTTTTCCCAGGGTTCCTGACGTATATCCACTAGGTGGTCAGAGTGAGGTAAAACTTGTTTAATCACCTTCTGACGCTTGAACCTATCTGGTTTCTTAGGAGGGACGGATGGCTCGGGATCATCCGTAATCTGCAGAATCAACTTAATAGCCTCCAAAAGATCAGGAACATCCACATGTGAACTACCCTCCCCATCAGCCGTATCTGAGTCAAAACCTGTGGGATCAGTGTAAGTGCCATCTTCACATGACGAGGTGTCAGTGACAGCAGTGGATTGTGAGGAGACAAGCGCTCGCTTAGAGGACCCCTTGAACTTAGGCGAGCGAAGGTCAGACTTTTTAGTAGTCAGGGACTGGTTCAACTTCTTCAATTGAGCAGATAAATCGTCCACCCACGGCGGGTTAGCTGCAGGGACCACATACGGTTGTACCGGCATTGGGGGTCCCATAGGGGGTGTTAGTTTATGAACTAGCGTATGCAGAAGCATGGAAAAAGCGGCCCACGGTGGGTCAGTATGTGCCTCCGTTGCCACAGTCCCGCTGGGGGGCAAGGAGCCCCCAGAACCAGAGCCCACAACTGCTATATTCTCTTCATAGGTATCTGCGGCTTCAGCAACACCAACAGTGTGTTCAGCCCCAGAACCGTTACCCTCAGAAGCAGACATGATATAACTTGCAGTATGAGGTAACACAGTACAATTATCAGCAGCACAATACCTCTTACCCCAAACCCCTGCGCAGTGTAGTCAGCACTAGCAGAGATAAAGGAGAGATATGGTGACTAAATCACAGAGAAAAATACGTATTAAAGTATATCTTGTGAAAAACCTATATCAATATAAAACCTGACGCACCTAGCCCCCTCAGGTTAAAGACTATAGGGATAGCAGCAGGCCCGGCGCTAGCCGCTCAGCGAAGGGATGCAGTGCAGGGAGGCACTGGGACAGAGAGGCGCTCCCCCTGCTCTGCATCCCTTCCCTCTGCGCCGTCCTGTTCCCCCCTGCTGAGTGACAGGCACAGAGGTGATAGTATGTGCCACAGCCGCCACTGCGTTCCTGGAGACCCTCATGTTGCTGCTGTGGCACCGGGTCCCCCTGCGGCTGCTTCTGTAGAATGTGCCGGGTGCAGTATGGGCCTCCTGGGCGGCTGAAGCAGAGTGTGCATCGCTGAATAGGGCAGGGAGAGCCCTCCCTCCTGGGTCACTTCAAGCTACAGCTCCGTAGCCACTGCTGGATGTGGTGAGCTCCTGGGCTGTGGTGGTGTTCTCCACTGCCAGCTCCAGCCCTGTTGACATGGAGGCTGGCAGCATGAAAAGCCTCCTCCCCACCCCCATCACGGCTGTGTAGGATCAGAGGAGGGGGCGGAGCTACACGGGACGGTAAGGTGCGGGGCTAAACGGGCCGGGAAGGGGCGGGGCTAAACGGACCAGGCTGCTGTAGAGAGGTACTTCCGGATTTAGGTAAGTGGAGGGTCAGAGAGAAATGTGTGTGTGTGTGTGTGTATGGTGGTGGTGGGGAGGGGGGGGGGTATATATATGTGTGAATTGTGTGTATGAGGTATGTCTGTGTGCGCACGCTGCGCATTATGAACGCTACTACATGGGGGCCATTACATGTAAGGACGCTACTACTACTGGGGGGGCATTACGTATAAGGACGCTACTACTGCTGGGGGGGCATTACGTATAAGTATGCTACTACTGCTGGGGGGGGCATTACGTACAAGGACGCTACTACTGGGGAGGCCATTACATGTAAGTACGCTACTACTGCTGGGGGGGCATTACGTATAACGAAGCTACTACTACTGGTGGGCATTACGTATAAGGACGCTACTACTACTGGGGGGGCATTACGTATAACGAAGCTACTACTACTGGTGAGCATTACGTATAAGGACGCTACCACTACTGGGGGAACATTACGTATAAGGACGCTACTACTACTGGGGGGGCATTACGTATAAGTACGCTACTACTGCTGGGGGGGGCATTACGTATAAGTACGCTACTACTGCTGGGGGGGCATTACGTATAAGTACGCTACTACTGCTGGGGGGGGCATTACGTATAAGTACGCTACTACTGCTGGGGGGGGCATTACGTATAAGTACGCTACTACTGCTGGGGGGGGCATTACGTATAAGGACGCTACTACTGCTGGGGGGGCATTACGTATAAGTACGCTACTACTGCTGGGGGGGCATTACGTATAAGGATGCTACTACTGCTGGGGGGGGCATTACGTATAAGTATGCTACTACTGCTGGGGGGGGGCATTACGTACAAGGACGCTACTACTGGGGAGGCCATTACATGTAAGTACGCTACTACTGCTGGGGGGGCATTACGTATAACGAAGCTACTACTACTGGTGGGCATTACGTATAAGGACGCTACTACTACTGGGGGGGCATTACGTATAACGAAGCTACTACTACTGGTGAGCATTACGTATAAGGACGCTACCACTACTGGGGGAACATTACGTATAAGGACGCTACTACTACTGGGGGGGCATTACGTATAAGTACGCTACTACTGCTGGGGGGGGCATTACGTATAAGTACGCTACTACTGCTGGGGGGGCATTACGTATAAGTACGCTACTACTGCTGGGGGGGGCATTACGTATAAGTACGCTACTACTACTGGGGGGGCATTACGTATAAGTACGCTACTACTGCTGAGGGGGGGCATTACGTATAAGTACGCTACTACTGCTGGGGGGGGCATTACGTATAAGTACGCTACTACTGCTGGGGGGGCATTACATATAAGGACGCTACTACTGCTGGGGGGGCATTACGTATAAGGACGCTACTACTACTGGGGGGGCATTACGTATAAGTATGCTACTACTGCTGGGGGGGCATTACGTATAAGGATGCTACTACTACTGGGGGGCATTACGTATAAGGACGCTACTACTACTGGGGGGGCATTACGTATAAGTATGCTACTACTGCTGGGGGGGCATTACGTATAAGGACGCTACTACTACTGGGGGCGCATTACGTATAAGTATGCTACTACTGCTGGGGGGGCATTACGTATAAGGACGCTACTACTACTGGGGGGGCATTACGTATAAGTATGCTACTACTGCTGGGGGGGCATTATGTATAAGGATGCTACTACTACTGGGGGGCATTACGTATAAGTATGCTACTACTGCTGGGGGGGCATTACGTATAAGGACGCTACTACTACTGGGGGGGCATTACGTATAAGGACGCTACTACTACTGGGGGGGCATTACGTATAAAGACGCTACTACTGCTGGGGGGGGCATTACGTATAAGGATGCTACTACTACTGGGGGCATTATGTATAAGGACGCTACTACTACTGGGGGGGCATTACGTATAAGGACGCTACTACTACTGGGGGGGCATTACGTATAAGTATGCTACTACTGCTGGGGGGGCATTACGTATAAGGATGCTACTACTGCTGGGGGGGCATTACGTATAACGCTGCTGCTACTACTACTGGGGGGGCATTACATATAAAGAAGCTACTACTACTGGGGGGGCATTACGTATAAGGACGCTACTACTACTGGGGGGCATTACGTATAAGTATGCTACTACTGCTGGGGGGGGGCATTACGTATAAGGATGCTACTGCTGGGGGGGCATTACGTATAAGGATGCTACTACTGCTGGGGGGGCATTACGTATAAGGATGCTACTACTGCTGGGGGGGCATTACGTATAACGCTGCTACTACTACTGGGGGGGCATTACATATAAAGAAGCTACTACTACTGGTGGGCATTACGTATAAGGACGCTACTACTACTGGGGGGGACGTATAAGTATGCTACTACTGCTGGGGGGGCATTACGTATAAGGATGCTACTACTGCTGGGGGGGCATTACGTATAAGGATGCTACTACTGCTGGGGGGGGCATTACGTATAAGGATGCTACTACTGCTGGGGGGGGCATTACGTATAACGCTGCTACTACTACTGGGAGGGTGCATTACATATAAAGAAGCTACTACTACTGGTGGGCATTACGTATAAGGACGCTACTACTTCTGGGGGGGCATTATATATAAGAGGAATAAGATTGTGCTACTGTGTGGTGTAATTTTAAATGGGGGTACTATTGTGTGGCCATACCCCTTGTGAGACCACACCCCTTTTCCCGGCGCGCACCAAAGGCGCACGCTGACCCTTTGTTGAATATGGGAGGGCGCAAATTTATAGTTTGCAGGGGGGCGCCGAACACCCTAGCGCCGGCCCTGGATAGCAGGTTGAGTGAAAGACACGAGATGGACACCACTCAGCTATCAATGCACACACAGATAGTCACAGTTGTACAATGCAGAGGTTATTACTGACAATAATACTGCACTGGACTAGCTTACACAGCTATATAACAATAGATATATAACAATAGATATAACAGTACACAGTAAGAACTGGATGTATATCACAGGGTAATTGTACTATAAACCCTGACTAAATGCACTCTTTCTTACTAACACTGACTAAAAAGGCAGGTAGAATACTTAAGTGTCATGTAAAGTCACAGCGCTGACAACCAGGCGGCTTTACATAGGAGGATTTGCCCAAGCAGTCCCAGGAACAGTGAGCTGAGGGATAATGGTGCCCAGACACTGACAGGGAGTGAGGGAGAGACAGATATGCAGCTCCAGGGCAGGAACATTTGCTGGAAATGGCGCCTTGGGGCTGGGCTTCAGGTCTAAGCCTTATCCCCCTGCTGGCAAAACCACCGGGTACTGCGGGCTCTTAGAAACTGGTTTAGAAAGAAAACCTGACCTGCGCCCATGCCCTGGTGATCTAGTGGGATCGCCTGTACTGCCACAGTGTCCACCGACAGCGCGCGCGGCCCGCCTCCCACTGACCGCGCTGGATCGCGATAAAGACCGGGTCCCGCAAGCGGGACCCACTCACCACCTCCCGAAGCGCGACCACGCGATCCCGGAGAGCCCCCGTTGTGTGTGCCTGACGTGAAGGAAACCGGAGCCTCCTGCTGTAGTTACCCGGCAACCAGGGCTCGGGAGTGTACAGCGCCGCTGGGGAGAGCTGGAGCTGCAGCAGTGAATGTCTCCTGACATTTACCACCGCTGCTGCCCTTGAAGTCTTCACTTTTTCTTCCTAAAAAAGCTCTTCTTAGGGCTGCCTGGAGCAGCCCCTCTGTTTAGTGCCTGCTTACTGCAGCACCAACTACAAAACTGAGCTCCTGTGCAGGGAGGCGGGGTTATAGAGGAGGTGGCGCTGTGCATTCTGGGAACAGTCAAAGCTTTGAGCCTGTTGGTGCCTCGGATCAAGATCCTACTCTACACCCCATTGTCCATCCTTGTGGAGCCCAGTGTACCCCGCAGCAGAAAACAAAATTCTGACCCTAACGCTCTCTCAGACTACCGTCCCATCTCTCAGCTCCCTTGTCTCTCCAAGCTACTTGAGAAACTTGCCTACACTCGCCTCACACACTTTCTTAACTCACACAGCCTACTGGACCCACTTCAGTCAGGATTTCGTACCCAACACTCCACAGAGACAGCCCTGACTAAGGTAGTGAATGATCTGGTCACTGTGAAGTCTAAACGCCATTACTCACTACTTATTCTCCTTGATCTATCTGCTGCATGTGACACTGTGACCACTCTCTTCTCATACAGACACTACAATCCCTAGGGCTTCAGGACACGGCCCTTTCTTGGTTCCTATCGTACCTATCTAATCGCTCCTTCAGTGTTCGTTTCTCTGAATCTACCTCCTCTTCTCTACCTCTATCAGTTGGAGTACCGCAAGGCTCAGTCTTAGGTCCTCTGCTTTTCTCTATCTATACCACATCTCTTGGGAAACTAATCAGCTCTTTAGGATTTCAGGATCATCTGTACGCAGACGATACTCAAATCTACCTATCCTCCCCTGATTTGTCACCATCTGTACTGTACCGTGTCACTGAATGCCTTTCTGCCATTTCATCCTGGATGACATCTCGCCACCTCAAACTTAATATTTCAAAGACAGTGTAATTATATTTCCACCGGCCAATAGTAGTTACCAACCTGATATCTCTATCACTGTTGAAAACTCGACTATCATCCCTACCCCACAAGCTCGCTGCCAAGGTGTCATCCCTGACTCTGATCTGTCCTTTGTTCCCAACATTCAATCTGTCTCAATTCATGTTACATACATCTAAGAAACATATCCAAAATACGATCATATCTTACACAAGACACTGCTAAAACTCTAATCCACGCTCACTGTTAGGCGCCGGGGTCCGCATGTCCGCGCGGCCCGGCGCCTAGCAACTAGGGACGCCGTGCGCGTTCAGCCGCCGGCTCCCTAGCAACACTAGACGCCGGGCGCGCTGAGCCGCACGGACCCTAGCAACGGGGACACCACGGGCGGACCGCGTTCCCCGTTGCAGGGCCTAATTAACAAACACACACACTTGTTCTCTGGCCGTGCAGCAAGGCAGCTGCACGGCATTTATTCCCAATCAGGCTCTAAGCAGCTGATTGGAGGACTCCCTGTTAAATACCTTAGCAGTACTTCTCACAGACGCCGGTAATAGCTTCCTGCATGCTGCCTTGGTTTGCTGAGAGTCTGTTCCAGTCCTGCTGTATCCGGTCATTCCTGTCCTCAGAAGTCCTGTATTCGGGAGTTGTCATCTCATCCCAGGAAGTCGTTGGTCCCCAGTTGTCCTGACTGATCACCTTTGTATATCGAGTGGTGTTCCGTGAGTTGCGGCTCTGCCGTGTGTTGCGGCTCAGCCGCTTTATCTTTATATATTCTGTTTTCGGAGCATTTGCGGAGGGTTCCGCTTCCACAAGTCCTCTCTGGAACTCGGCGGTGCCGGGTAGGAGAAGTGGACAAGTGGATATTTTGGTTGTCCTTTTCCCTGGCGGTGTTTCCGCACATATTCTAGTTTTAAGTTAGCTTGTAGCCCCTGGCCTGGTTGTTTAGTCAGAGGGCCCCTTGTTATCACCCTGTCTCGGATTTCCCTTTGTCTCTCATTAAGACCTGGGGGGGCATCGGAGTTGGGCAGACATAATCCGCCCTTCAAACGCGGCTGCCATGGGCTCAAGCAACCATAGTCTCGCAGGGGATTTCCGACAGCACGGGTGAGACAACGGAGTTAGGGTGCCAGGGGCTATTTTCCATTCCCGCTCCCTTCCCCAGCATTTCGTTCCAGTGCTCCGGTCCTCGCAAAAAGATCTCCTCAGATCAGAGTGCTTGAATCATAACATTATTACCGGCCATACCAAAAATTTAAAATTAAACAGGGCTTTAATTTTTTCCTCTCATTCAGTTTTTGTTAAAATTTTTTGGCCTCATGAATCCGACAGGTTTAGGGCCAAACCCTGGCCAGCTCTTAGTCAATCAGATTCAAGAATTTACTCAGATGGTTCAGGATCTTTCCCTTCGGGTGAGGTCGCAGGAAGATCTTTTGCGAGCCTCCCCAAAGGTAGTCCCTGAACCAAAGATGCATTTGCCTGACCGTTTTTCTGGCGATAGAAAATAATTTTTTAGTTTTAAAGAATCCTGTAAACTTTATTTCCGTTTAAGACCTACTTCCTCTGGTTCTGAATCTCAGCGGGTTGGGATTATTATTTCTTTACTCCAGGGGGATCCTCAGACCTGGGCGTTCGGTTTAAGGGCAGAGGATCCTGCGTTGTTGTCAGTAGACGCTTTCTTTAAGTCTTTAGGGCTTTTGCATGATGACCCAGATAGAGAGGCGTCCGCTGAAAGCCAGCTGCGCGCTCTCAAACAAGGAAGAAATCCTGCAGAGGTTTATTGTACCGAGTTTCGCCGTTGGTCGAACGACTGTGGCTGGAATGACCCAGCCCTGCGCAGTCAGTTTCGCCTCGGCTTATCAGAGTCTATTAAAGACAGTCTCCTCCAGTACCCCGCTCCTGAGACTCTCGATAAACTCATGGAGCTTTCTATTAAGATTGATCGTCGTCTCAGAGAGCGGAGGGCTGAAAGAGGAACACCTGTAAGGTCAAGTCCTTGTGTTTATTCCATTCCAGAAGACGTAGAGGAGCCCATGCAGATGGGTCTCTCCCGGCTGTCTCCTGAGGAAAGGGCCAGAAGGCAAAATTCCGGTCTTTGTTTGTACTGTGGTGGTAAGGGACATTTTGCTCGTAACTGTCCGAACAAGTCGGGAAACGCTTTGACCAGGTGAATTGTGAGGGGGTTCACCTAGGTCTGCAGCTTATCTCCTCGAATAACTCTCTTTTAGTCCCAGTTAAGGTTTCCTTTGGCAGCCTCAGTTCTTTGGTGTCGGCTTTTGTTGACAGTGGAGCTGCAGGAAACTTTATGGATTTAACTTGGGCTAAGGCTTTAGGCATTCCTCAGTTACCATTGGGTAGGTGTGTCACCATGCATGGCTTAGATGGGAGTCCGCTTTCCAACGGGGTTATTACTCACCGTACACCTCCCGTAGTACTTACAGTAGGAGCTTTACATTCCGAAAAGATCGAGTTCTATCTAACACATTGCCCAGCAGTTCCAGTTGTTCTGGGTCACCCTTGGCTGGCCTTTCATAATCCCACCATTGATTGGCGGTCCGGGGAGATTTCACAATGGGGTACTTTTTGTGCTAAGGAATGTATTTAGTTTCCAGTTAGAGTAGCAGCTATCATTCCAGAACTCATTCCTGTGGAATACCAGGAGTTTGCCGATGTATTCTCCAAAGGCAATGCGGACATTCTGCCTCCCCATCGGCCTTATGATTGTGCTATTGAGCTAATCCCTGGTGCCGCATTGCCAAAGGGGAGATTATATGCATTGTCCGGGCCAGAAACTTCGGCTATGAATGACCATGTTCAGGAGAGCTTACAGAAAGGTTTTATTAGACCATCAAAATCCCCTTTAAGTGCTGGTTTTTTCTTTGTGGAGAAAAAGGATGGCTCGCTTAGACCATGCATAGATTTTAGAGCCTTGAATAAAATCTCAGTCAAAAACACCTATCCTTTGCCGTTGATTTCTGTACTCTTTGATCAGTTACGTTCTGCTGTGATTTTTTCTAAAATTGACCTGAGAGGAGCTTACAACCTCATCCGAATTAAATCTGGAGATGAGTGGAAGACGGCTTTCAGTACTCAGTCGGGTCACTACGAATACCTGGTGATGCCGTTCGGCCTGTCTAATGCTCCAGCAGTTTTTCAAGACCTCATTAACGATGTGCTCCGTGACTTCCTAGGGAAATTCGTGGTCGTTTATTTAGACGACATCTTGATTTTTTCTGAATCGATGGAACAACATATCACCCAGGTGCGTCTGGTTCTTCAAAAGTTACGTGAGAATCATTTATATGCCAAACTGGAGAAGTGTGAATTTCACGTCACGAAAGTATCTTTTTTAGGGTACATAATTTCCCCTCAGGGATTTTCCATGGAACCTAAGAAGCTTCAGGCCATCCTTAATTGGGCGCAACCCACCAATTTAAAAGCAATTCAGCGCTTTTTAGGGTTTGCGAATTATTATAGGAGGTTCATTCATTCTTTTTCTGACCTGGTTGCTCCCATTGTGGCTCTGACAAAGAAAGGAGCGGATCCTACCAACTGGTCGCATGAAGCTGAGTTGTCCTTCCGGGCCCTGAAACAAGCCTTTGTCTCAGCTCCAGTCCTCAGACATCCTAATCCGGAATTGCCCTTTGTTGTGGAGGTTGATGCCTCAGAGGTTGGAGTGGGGGCTGTCCTTTCTCAAAAGGATCCGGTGTCTTTGGACTTACATCCTTGTGCCTTTATGTCCAGGAAGTTCTCCTCCGCTGAATCCAATTATGACGTTGGTAATCGGGAGTTACTGGCGGTAAAGTGGGCTTTTGAGGAGTGGAGGCATTGGCTGGAAGGAGCAAAGCATACTATTTCGGTATTGACTGACCATAAGAACCTGCAATACATTGAATCAGCTAAACGGCTTAATGCCCGGCAGGCACGTTGGGCATTATTTTTTACTCGTTTCAAATTTATAATCACTTTCAGGCCTGGTTCCAAGAATACTAAAGCTGATGCCCTGTCACGTAGTTTTCTTCCGGTTCACAATAACAATCCTGTTGTTACCCCAATACTTCCATCTTCGGTCATCCGGGCAGGCCTCACACAGGATTTATTTACCCAGTTAAACCAGCTTCAACACCAAGCTCCTAGATTTACTCCTGCTGGTCGTCTTTACGTTCCTGAATTTTTGAGAGCTACTGTTTTAACTGAATTCCATGACAACAAGGTTTCAGGGCATCCGGGAATCACTAAGACATTGGAGTTAGTCTCTCGCTCAGTATGGTGGCATGGTATGTCTAAAGACGTTAGGGAATTTGTTTTTTCATGTCAGGTTTGTGCACAGCATAAGGTTCCCCGTTCCTTGCCTATCGGGCAACTTATGCCCTTAAGTGTCCCGCTCAGGCCATGGTCTCATATTTCCATGGATTTTGTGGCTGACCTTCCCCTTTCAGCCGGATTCCGAGTCATATGGGTGGTAGTGGACCGTTTTAGTAAAATGGCTCATTTTATTGCTCTTCCCCAATTGCCTTCTGCTCAAGGGTTGGCAGTTTTGTTCCTCCGCCATGTGTTTAGGCTTCATGGGTTACCCACTGATATTGTTTCTGATCGGGGTCCACAATTCATCGCACAATTCTGGAGATGTTTTTGTGCTTCATTAAAAATGAAACTGTCATTAACATCCGGTTATCACCCACAATCCAACGGGCAAACCGAACGAGTTAACCAGTCATTAAAACGATATCTGCGCTTATATTCAGCCAAACTCCAGAATGATTGGTCCGAGTTTCTTCCTTTGGCTGAATTTGCTTACAATAATTCCTGTCATTCCTCCACTAAAGAGTCTCCATTCTTTTCAGTTTTTGGTTTTCACCCCAGAGCAAATTCTTTTTTTTATCATTCTCCAGTCTCCTCGCTGGCATTGACCTCCCATCTCAGAGCAATTTGGAAAAAAGTGCACCTTGCTCTCAGAAAAGCGGCCTTTCGAGAAAAGAAATTTTCTGACAGGCTCCGACGTCCTTGCACTTTTAAGGTGGGAGACAAGGTGTGGTTGTCAACTCGCAACATCAGGCTTCGACAATCCTCGGCTAGACTGGGACCCAAATTTATTGGACCATTTCTTATTATTAAAAGAGTCAACCCAGTTGCCTTTCGGCTACGTTTACCAAGATCTCTCAAGATTGGAAATACGTTTCATTGTTCCCTGTTGAAACAATACGTTTCTTCCAGTAGATTTCCTCGGAGGATCTCTCAGGGTAGATCTCCAGTGGATGTACAGGGACAACAGGAGTTCTTGGTAGAGAAAGTTCTTGATTCCAAATTGTCCCGGGGTCGGCTTTATTTTTTAGTTCACTGGAAAGGCTATGGTCCGGAGGAAAGGTCTTGGGTCCTAGATAAGGATCTTCATGCCCCTAGGCTCAAGAGGGCATTTTTTCGGGAATTTCCTCAGAAGCCTGGCTTTAGGGGTTCCTTGACCCCTCCTCAAGGGGGGGGTACTGTTAGGCGCCGGGGTCCGCATGTCCGCGCGGCCCGGCGCCTAGCAACTAGGGACGCCGTGCGCGTTCAGCCGCCGGCTCCCTAGCAACGCTAGACGCCGGGCGCGCTGAGCCGCACGGACCCTAGCAACGGGGACGCCACGGGCGGACCGCGTTCCCCGTTGCAGGTCCTAATTAACAAACACACACACTTGTTCTCTGGCCGTGCAGCAAGGCAGCTGCACGGCATTTATTCCCAATCAGGCTCTAAGCAGCTGATTGGAGGACTCCCTGTTAAATACCTTCCCAGTACTTCTCACAGACGCCGGTAATAGCTTCCTGCATGCTGCCTTGGTTTGCTGAGAGTCTGTTCCAGTCCTGCTGTATCTGGTCATTCCTGTCCTCAGAAGTCCTGTATTCGGGAGTTGTCATCTCATCCCAGGAAGTCGTTGGTCCCCAGTTGTCCTGACTGATCACCTTTGTATATCGAGTGGTGTTCCGTGAGTTGCGGCTCTGCCGTGTGTTGCGGCTCAGCCGCTTTACCTTTATATATTCTGTTTTCGGAGCATTTGCGGAGGGTTCCGCTTCCACAAGTCCTCTCTGGAACTCGGCGGTGCCGGGTAGGAGAAGTGGACAAGTGGATATTTTGGTTGTCCTTTTCCCTGGCGGTGTTTCCGCACATATTCTAGTTTTAAGTTAGCTTGTAGCCCCTGGCCTGGTTGTTTAGTCAGAGGGCCCCTTGTTATCACCCTGTCTCGGATTTCCCTTTGTCTCTCATTAAGACCTGGGGGGGCATCGGAGTTGGGCAGACATAATCCGCCCTTCAAACGCGGCTGCCATGGGCTCAAGCAACCATAGTCTCGCAGGGGATTTCCGACAGCACAGGTGAGACAACGGAGTTAGGGTGCCAGGGGCTATTTTCCATTCCCGCTCCCTTCCCCAGCATTTCGTTCCAGTGCTCCGGTCCTCGCAAAAAGATCTCCTCAGACCAGAGTGCTGGAATCATAACACTCACATTATCTCCCGCATTGATTATTGCAATAGTTTCCTTACTGATCTTACTAAGAAGAGCGCCTTTGTTTTTGTCATAAGCCAAAAACAAATTCTCCAACATCAATATTACTACACATTCACTTTATCTTATTTATAAGCAAATATGTACACTTAATAAAAAAAATCTAGGGGTAATTTGTCTTTAAGGTCGATTGAATCCTGACTAGATGGTCCCCTGAGACAGGCATTATCGCACACATAAACATATAAGGGTCAATGCTAACTACTGTGCCACTCTATCACTAAAATGTATTGTTTCTGCAGCTCCAGACCCCGCAAATGATGCCACACTGCCAGCCGGGGCTCACTGGCAGGTGGGGCTCACCTATTTGCACTTTGCCGCCACTGATCACCACTGAGAGAACATACATGTGTGAGAAGGGAAGACAGGGGTCGTCATCAGTCACACAAGATAACCGTCCTGTTTCTATAGTATTCTCATAGCCCCCCCCATTACTCTGCCCAGGAGCTGAATGTGATAATTACAGTGATACATGTAGGCAGTATGGTATTATTACTTCAGAAAGACGGTGTCATCTGTCATTACAGTATATCACCTGGTATGGGGATATGCTGAGGTACACATTATCCTATATCGCCTGGTATGGGGATACGCTGAGGTACACATTATCCTATATCACCTGGTATGGGGATATGCTGAGGTACACATTATCCTATATCGCCTGGTATGGGGATACGCTGAGGTACACATTATCCTATATCACCTGGTATGGAGATACGCTGAGGTACACATTATCCTATATCGCCTGGTATGGAGATACGCTGAGGTACACATTATCCTATATCGCCTGGTATGGGGATACGCTGAGGTACACATTATCCTATATCACCTGGTATGGAGATACGCTGAGGTACACATTATCCTATATCACCTGGTATGGGGATACGCTGAGGTACACATTATCCTATATCGCCTGGTATGGGGATACGCTGAGGTACACATTATCCTATATCGCCTGGTATGGGGATATGCTGAGGTACGCATTATCCTAAATTACCAGGTATGGGGATACGCTGAGGTACGCATTATCCTATATCGCCTGGTATGGGGATACGCTGAGGTACACATTATCCTATATCACCTGGTATGGAGATACGCTGAGGTACACATTATCCTATATCGCCTGGTATGGAGATACGCTGAGGTAAGCATTATCCTATATTGCCTGGTATGTAGATACGCTGAGGTACACATTATCCTATATCGCCTGGTATGGGGATACGCTGAGGTACACATTATCCTATATCACCTGGTATGGGGATACGCTGAGGTACACATTATCCTATATCGCCTGGTATGGGGATACGCTGAGGTACACATTATCCTATATCGCCTGGTATGGAGATACGCTGAGGTACACATTATCCTATATAGCCAGGTATGGGGATACGCTGAGGTACACATTATCCTATATCGCCTGGTATGGGGATATACTGAGGTGTAATACCTGGTACAGTGATACGCTGAGGTGTAATACCTGGTACAGTGATATACTGAGGTATAATACTGGGTACAGAGATATACTGAGGTATAACACCAGGTACAGTGATACACTGAGGTATAACACCTGGTACAGTGATACACTGAGGTATAACACCTGGTACAGTGATACACTGAGGTATAATAACAGGTACAGTGATACACTGAGGTATAATACCTGGTACAGTGATACACTGAGGTATAATACCTGGTACAGTGATATACTGAGGTATAATATCTGGTACAGTGATACACTGAGGTATAATACCTGGTACAGTGATATACTGAGGTATAATATCTGGTACAGTGATACACTGAGGTATAATACCTGGTACAGTGATACACTGAGGTATAATACCTGGTACAGTGATATACTGAGGTATAATATCTGGTACAGTGATACACTGAGGTATAATACCTGGTACAGTGATATACTGAGGTATAATATCTGGTACAGTGATACACTGAGGTATAATACCTGGTACAGTGATACCCTGAGGTATAATACCAGGTACAGTGATACGCTGAGGTGTAATACCAGGTACAGTGATACACTGAGGTATAATACCTGGTACAGTGATACACTGAGGTATAATACCAGGTACAGTGATACACTGAGGTATAATACCAGGTACAGTGATATACTGAGGTATAATACCAGGTACAGTGATACACTGAGGTATAATACCAGGTACAGTGATACACTGAGGTATAATACCAGGTACAGTGATACACTGAGGTATAACACCTTGTACAGTGATAAAACGAGATTTATGGTAAGAACTTACTGTTGTTAAATCTCTTTCTGCGAGGTACACTGGGCTCCACAGGGAATGACATTGGGGTGTAGAGTAGGATCTTGAGCCGAGGCACCAACAGGCTCAAAGCTTTGACTGTTCCCAGAATGCCTAGCACCGCCTCCTCTATAACCCCGCCTCCATGCACAGGAGCTCAGTTTTTGTTAACCTGTCCAATGCAGTTGCAGGTAAAAGAGACGACAGCGGTTAGTAGCCACATACACCACACTCTCACGACAGGAGAAAGTGTCAGTGGCTAATGCCATACCAACCCAAAGAAGCTAAGTGCGTCATGGTGGGCGCCCTGTGGAGCAGAAAGAGATTTAACAATGGTAAGTTCTTACCATTAATCTAATTTTCTGCTGCGGGGTACACTGGGCTCCACAGGGAATGACATTGGGGATGTCCTAAAGCAGTTCCTTATGGGAGGGGACGCACTGTAGCGGGCACAAGAACCCGGCGTCCAAAGGAAGCATCCTTGGAGGCGGAAGTACTGAAGGCATAGAACCTTATGAACGTGTTCACTGAGGACCACGTAGCCGCCTTGCACAATTGTTCAAGGGTCGCACCACAGCGGGCCTCCCAAGAAGGTCCAACCGACCGTGTAGAATGGGCCTTTATGGTAGCAGGAGCTGGACGGTCAGCCTGTACATAAGCATGTGCAATCACCATTCTAATCCATCTGGCCAGGGTCTGCTTGTAAGCAGGCCAGCCACGTTTGTGAAAACCAAACAGAACAAAGAGAGAATCCGAGTTCCTGATGGAGGCAGTTCTCTTCACGTAGATACAGAGAGCCTGTACCACATCCAAAGACCGCTCTTTGGAAAACAATTCAGGAGATACAAAGGCCGGAACCACAATCTCCTGATTAAAGTTGAAAGAAGACACCACCTTAGGTAAATACCCGGGACGTGTTCTAAGAACCGCCCGGTCACGGTGAAAAATCAGATATGGTGACCTACAAGACAAGGCACCCAAATCCGAGACCCGTCTAGTAGAGGCAATAGCCAGCTGAAACAATACCTTAAGAGAAAGCCACTTAAGGTCTGCAGATTCAAGAGGCTCAAACGGAGACCCTAGCAATTCCTCCAGAACCACGACAAGTCCCAAGGAGCCACCGGCGGGACATAAGGAGGTTGAATCAGCAACACACCCTGAGTGAACATATGTACATCAGGTAAGGTCGCAATTTTTCTCTGAAACCAAACCAACAAGGCAGAAATATGAACCTTGATGGAGGCCAGACGAAGGCCCAAGTCCAGGCCTTGTTGTAGAAAGGCCAGAAGTTTGGCCGTACTAAACTTGTAAGCCTCAGGATTGTTAGATGCGCACCAAGCAAAGTAAGAATTCCAGACCCTATGATAAATCCGAGCAGAAGCCGATTTCCGGGCCTTCAACATGGTTTTAATGACCGCCTCAGAAATCCTTTGGCCCTCAAGATGGAAGCTTCAAGAGCCATGCCGTCAAAGCCAATCGGGCTAAATCCTGATATACACAGGGGCCCTGAACAAGGAGATCTGGGCGCTGCGGAACTAGAAGAACCAATGCTGTCTGGGCCACGCTGGAGTGATCAGAAGTAGGATTCCTCCTTCTTGCTTGAACTTCCTTATTACTCTGGGCAGGAGTGACACCGGAAGGAACACGTATGGCAGCCAAAAGTTCCATGGAATTGCCAGTGCGTCCACGAACGCCGCTAGAGGATCCCTTGTCCTTGCTCCGAAGACTGGAACCTTGTGATTGTGTCGAGATGCCATCAGGTCCACATCTGGAAGGCCCCACATGTCCACGAGGAGTTGAAACACTTCTGGATGGAGGCTCCACTCTCCGGAGTGTACGTCCTGACGACTGAGAAAGTCCGCTTCCCAGTTTAGGACCCCCGGAATGAACACTGCCGATATGGCTGGCAGATGGCGTTCCGCCCACTGAAGAATCCATGATACTTCCCTCATTGCCATGCGGCTTCGAGTGCCGCCTTGATGACTGATGTACGCCACCGTGGTGGCGTTGTCCGACTGTACTTGAACAGGTCTGTTCTGTATTAGATGCTGGGCCAAGTTCAATGAGTTGAACACCGCCCGCAATTCCAGAATGTTTATCGGGAGGAGAGACTCCTCCTTGGTCCACCGACCCTTAAGGGAGTGTTGCTCCAACACTGCGCCCCAACACCTCAGACTGGCGTCCGTCGTCAGACGGACCCAGATGGAGATCCAGAAGGGACGACCCCTGCTCAATAGTTGGTCCTGAAGCCACCAGCTAAGTGACAGACGGACCTCCGGAGACAATGAGATAATTTGAGACCTGATCCTGTGAGGCACGCCATCCCACTTGGCAAGAATCAGCCTCTGGAGAGGGCGGGATTGGAATTGAGCATACTCCACCATGTCGAAAGCCGACACCATGAGACCTAGCACTTGCATTGAAGGAATGTATCGACACTTGCGGACGAGATAGGAAGCATCGAATCCTGTCCTGAAGCTTCAGGACTTTCTCCTGAGACAAGAACAACCGCTGGTTGTGAGTGTCCAACAACGCCCCCAGGTGCACCATGCTCTGAGCAGGGACCAGGGAGGATTTCTTCCAGTTGATGAGCCACCCGTGGGCTTGCAGAAACTGGATAGTCAGATCCAGATGGTGTAGGAGAATCTCTGGGGAATTTGCCAGGATCAACAAGTCGTCCAAGTACGGTAGGATCCTGACCCCTTTACGGCGGAGTACAGCCGCTATTACCGCCATGACCTTGGTGAAGACTCGCTGAGCCGTGGTCAAACCAAAAGGTAACACCCGAAATTGGTAATGGAGGTTGCCAACCGCGAACCTCAGGTACTGCTGATGCGACACTGCAATGGGAATATGCAGGTAAGCATACTGTATGTCCAGTGAGACCATATAGTCCCCAGGCTCCAAGGCCAGAACAATAGAGCGAAGAGTTTCCATACGAAACTTGGAGACCTTCACAAATTTGTTCAAGGACTTGAGGTTGAGAATGGGCCGGGAAGACCCATTCGGTTTCGGGACTAGGAACAGCGGTGAATAGTACCCCTTGCCTCTCTGAGCCAGAGGCACCTGTACTACCACTCCTGTGTCCAGGAGGGACTGTACCACCAAAGAGTTTTTGCCTTCTCCTGATCCGAAGGGACGTCTGTCAGACAAAATCGATGAGGGGGACAATTCTTGAAGGATACGGCGTAACCTTGAGTGACAACTTCCTGTACTCAGGTATCGGAAGTGGTCTTCGACCATTCCTGGGTAAACCCTAGAAGTCGGCTTCCCCGTCATGCAGCAGGCTTGTCAGTTTTGGAAGCAGGCTGACGGGCAGCCCAGGCCCGTTTGGGTTTGTGCTTATTGGGTTTGGAAGTGCGAACCTGTTTCGGGTACGCCTGACCTTTTGCTTTCCCTGAAGGACGAAAGGAGCGAAAGGAAGTACTCTTAGCCTTCGGCACCGAAGGAGCAGTACTAGGAAGACATGCTGTTTTAGCAGACGCTACGTCAGCCACTATCTTGTCACGGTTTTCTCCTAAGAGAATGTCTCCTCTGAAGGGGAGTACCTCCAGGGTTTTCTTAGAGTCCATGTCCACAGACCAGGACCGTAACCAGAGAATTCGGCGAGCCAAAATGGACGTAGTAGAAGCCTTGGCCGCCAGAATACCGGCATCAGAAGCCGCCTCTTTAATGTAATGAGACGCTGTAACAATATACGTCAGGCATTGTCTAGCATGATCAGAAGCATTGGAAGGCAACTCCGCCTCCAGCTCCTGAGCCCACGCTTCCACAGCTTTAGCAGCCCATGTCGCTGCAATAGTGGGCCTATGCACCGCACCGTTTAGGGTGTAGATTGCCTTTAAACAACCCTCCACACGCTTGTCCGTCGGCTCGCTCAAGGACGTGACGGTAGTTACAGGCAGAGCTGAGGATACTACCAGCCGCGTCACTTACGAATCCACTGGCGGGGGTGTTTCCCAAGTTTTACTAAGCTCTGCAGCATGGGGGTAGCGAGCCAGCATCTTCTTGTGAGGCGTGAACTTCTTTCCTGGATTTTCCCAGGACTCCTGACATATGTCAACTAAATGTTCAGAGTGAGGTAACACTTGTTTAACCACCTTCTGACGTTTAAACCTGTCCAGTTTCTTAGGGGCAGCGTCAGGCTCCGGTTCATCATCAACCTGAAGAATGAGCCTGATAGCCTCTAACAAGTCAGGAACATCCACCTGCGAAACAACCTACCCATCAGAATCAGAATCTGTGGGGTCCGTATAAACGCCATCCTCATCAGACGAGGTATCTGGGACGTTGGTGCATTGTGAGGAAGTAATTGCCCGCTTAGAGGACCCCTTGGTTTTAGGCGGGCGAGGGTTAGACTTTTGAGCAGTCAGTGATTGGTTCAATTGCTGTAACTGATTGGACAGTTGATCTGCCCACGGCAGGTTAACCGTGGGGACCATAAGCGGTTGTACCAACACAGGTGGTCCCATAGGGGGTGTTAGTCTAGTTACCAGCGTATTCAATAGCGTGGAGAAGGTAGCCCAAGGTGGGTCATTTTGCACCCCCGTTGCTACAGTCCCACTGGGGGGGTAAGGAACCCCCAAAACCTGAACCCTCAGCTTCTATGTTATCCTCAAATGTGTCTGCAGCGTTAACACCACGCAATGTGGGATCAGCCCCAGCTCCGTTGCCCTTTGTAGCTGACATAATCAGAAGCTCAATGCAAGGCAACACAGTACAATATCAGCAGCACAATACCTGAAAAGAACCCCCTGTGCAGTGTATCAGCACAAACAGGGAATTCAAGAGGTATATGGTGACTAAAAATCACAGAGAAAAATACACACTGAGTATATCCTGCGAACTGCCTATATTAAATGATAAATCTGACACACTTAGCCCCCTCAGGTTATAGAATATAGGGATAGCAATCTGAGTGAGATACACGAAATGGAGGTCACACAGCAGCTATTTGCACACACACAGAGTCACAGTTTGTACAATGCAGAAATTATGACATGCAATAAAACTGCACTGGACTAGCAATACAGAGAAGTACTATGTATAGCTATACACTCAATAGATATAACACTGCACAGTAAAGACTGGATGTATATCACAGGGTACTTCTGTGATACCCAGGTAAGTATCGGGTTTTGGTGGATCTTCTCCGAGAGGCCGGTCGGACAACTCTTAAGAAATAACCGTCCTTTTTAGTTGTTTAAAAGTGCTTTCAATTTATTGATATATTAAATAAAGAAGGGATCTCTTGTGAGTTAATTGGTACCTAGTGCAAATAAACAATTACAATACAATTTCAATGTCACAAAATAGTTTACCATACTATTAAATACCAGGGGGTATATTTACAAAGATTCGTGTTTTTGCCGTTTTGAAGGGTGTTTGAACTCGAATGGTTTCGGGTGCATTTTACTGCAACTTTTTGAATCCTGATACGATCATTCACTAAGCTGTCGAGTTTTACACAATCGTTTTTTCCGATGTCGATGTGATTCGTAATATCAGGCAGTGTTTTACGGGAGTGATGAGTAAAACACTGCCTGACAAAACACAAGGAATCCCGGCCGGATATGTGAGATCCGTGCAGGGCTTCATTGTGTACCTTAAAAAGTTGATTAAAGTCTTAAAAAATCTGAAAAAAATTGTGTGCGGTCCCCCCTCCTAAGCACAACCAGCCACGGGATCTTTGAGCCGGTCCTGGTTGAAAAAATATGGGGGGAAAAATGACAGGGGTTCCCCCATATTTCATCAACCAGCACCGGGCTCTGCGCCTGGTCCTGGTTCCAAAAATACGGGGGACAAAAAGCGTAGGGGTCCCCCGTATTTTTGAGACCAGCACCGGGCTCCACTAGCCAGGTACATAATGCGACAGCCGGGGGACACTTTTATACTGGTCCCTGTGGCCCTGGCATTACATACCCAACTAGTCACCCCTGGCCGGGGTACCCTGGAGGAGTGGGGACCCCTTCAATCAAGGGGTCCCCCCCCCTCCAGCCACCCAAGGGCCAGGGGTGAAGCCCGAGGCTGTCCCCCCCATCCAAGGGCGGCGGATGGGGGGCTGATAGCCTTTTTGAGAAGTGATGAATATTGTTTTTAGTAGCAGTACTACAAGTCCCAGCAAGCCTCCCCCGCAAGCTGGTACTTGGAGAACCACAAGTACCAGCATGCGAGGAAAACCGGGCCCGCTGGTACCTGTAGTACTACTACTAAAAAAATACCCCAATAAAAACAGGACACACACACCTTGAAAGTAAAAGTTTATTACATAGGTAAGTATGTATGTATGTATGGAGGTGTGGATGTATGTAATAAACTTTTACTTTCAAGGTGTGTGTGTCCTGTTTTTATTGGGGTATTTTTTTTAGTAGTAGTACTACAGGTACCAGCGGGCCCGGTTTTCCTCGCATGCTGGTACTTGTGGTTCTCCAAGTACCAGCTTGCGGGGGAGGCTTGCTGGGACTTGTAGTACTGCTACTAAAAACAATATTCATCACTTCTCAAAAAGGCTATCAGCCCCCCATCCGCCGCCCTTGGATGGGGGGGGGACAGCCTCGGGCTTCACCCCTGGCCCTTGGGTGGCTGGAGGGGGACGACCCCTTGATTGAAGGGGTCCCCACTTCTCCAGGGTACCCCGGCCAGGGGTGACTAGTTGGGTATGTAATGCCAGGGCCGCAGGGACCTATATAAAAGTGTCCCCCGGCTGTGGCATTATGTACCTGGCTAGTGGAGCCCGGTGCTGGTTTTAAAAATACGGGGGACCCCTACGCTTTTTGTCCCCCGTATTTTTGGAACCAGGACCAGGCGCAGAGCCCGGTGCTGGTTGATTAAATATGGGGGAACCCCTGTCACTTTTTCCCCCATATTTTTTCAACCAGGACCGGCTCAAAGAGCCCGAGGCTGGTTTTGCTTAGGAGGGGGGACCCCACGCATTTTTTTTTTTTAAATTAACACTTTCCCATCCCCTTCCCACTGATAAACATGCACGGATCTCATGGATCCGTGCATGCCTATCAGAACACGGTAAAAAAAAAGCAGGTCTGTTTTATTTTAGCACTTTCTTACGATTTGTATTTTTTCACGGCAGTGTTTGGCTATTGCTGGCAGTGTTTGTGAATTACACTTTTTAGTAAATGACCGAGTTCTACCAAATTTCAGGCGTATTTGACCGATGGTGTATTCATTCGTATTTTTTTTCTTGGACTTCCAAAAAACTACGAATGCCCCCATCACTGCCGTGATTTGAGTTTAGTAAATTCCCGAGATGACACTTTGAAGAAAAAACACCATCTCGGTCAAAATCGGGACCTTAGTAAATATACCCCTATGTATCTGTGTATTGCAGCTGGCTCCGCCTCCCCGGGTGTCACTCACAGCAGGCCGCTCCTCTCCTCCACATGCCTGCGTCACCGTCAGCCGCCTCGATGCAGCCGCTCACCACTGCCGCTGGGGTCCTCCGTCTTCTACTCGGCCGGCACGGACTAGCCGCTCACTGCGACCGAAGGGGAGAACACGCTGCCGCTGGATGTCACAAAGCCAGGTGAGCTCCGGGACTCGGGAAGGGGACCGATCGCTGCCTTTTAGCGATGGAGCCTTGTAGCGTTCTCGCCTCGCACAGCCTCTTCTCCCGGACTCTCTTGACCGTTTCTTTGCCCTCGCCCTATATCACACCTTTTCCTGAAGTCCCCGTATCCTCCCACGGGGGCCCAACTGCTGCATTCCGGCGCAAGGGAGCCAGTATATGCTAATGTCCCCCACGTGCGGGTCCCACTTCACTGTCCTTAATGCAGCATAGAGTCCAACAGCCACATAGGCTGTAGCTGCATTTTGGTGTCCTAAACAGAGATTTCTTTGTTTAATAAGTTCATTTACCAGTGGGTGACATAAATACACAACCTTATTACAACAATGGTGTATAAACACTATATTTACAACAGTGGGGCACCACACTTGTACTACATAACCCTGACTAAATGCACTTTTTCTTACTAACACTGTCAGCAGACATGTAGAATACTTCAGTGTCCTGTAAAATGCACAGCGCTGACATGCAGGCGGCTTTACAAAGGAGGATTTGCCCAAACAGTCCCAGGATCAGCTCAGCTTGTCCTAATGGCGCCCAAACGCTGACAAGGAGTGAGGGGGAGAGAGAGAGATGCAGCTCCAGGGCGGGAACATTTACTTTAAATAGCGCCCTGGGGCTGGGGGAGGAGCTACAAGTCAAAGCCTTATCCCCCTGCTGGACTTCACCACCGGGTACTGGGGGCTTAATAAAACGGTTTATGAGAAAACCGACCTGTGCCCTTGCCCTGGTGGTCTAGTGGGGTCCCTGTACTACCACAGTGTCCATGCCAGCACGCGCGGGATCGCGATTTACAGCGGGTCCCGTCGAGGGAACCCCTTACCTCCTCCCTGAGTGCGGCCACGCGATCCGGGAGTACAGCGGTCATGTGTGTGACTAACTTGGAAGAAAACCGGAGCCTCCGTTGTAGGTACCCGGCAACCAGGGCGCGGAAGTGTACAGCACCACTGGGGGAGGTGATGGAGCTGCAGCAGGAGATGTCTCACTGACATCTAACACAGTGATACACTGAGGTATAACACCTGGTACAGTGATACACTGAGGTATAATAATACCTGGTACAGTGATACACTGAGGTATAATACCTGGTACAGTGATATACTGAGGTATAATATCTGGTACAGTGATACACTGAGGTATAATACCAGGTACAGTGATATACTGATGTATAATACCTGGTACAGTGATACACTGAGGTATAATACCTGGTACAGTGATATACTGAGGTATAATACCTGGTACAGTGATACACTGAGGTATAATACCTGGTACAGTGATACACTGAGGTATAACACCAGGTACAGTGATATACTGAGGTATAATACCTGGTACAGTGATACACTGAGGTATAATACCTGGTACAGTGATATACTGAGGTATAATACCTGGTACAGTGATACACTGAGGTATAATACCTGGTACAGTGATACACTGAGGTATAATACCTGGTACAGTGATACACTGAGGTATAATACCTGGTACAGTGATACACTGAGGTATAATACCTGGTACAGTGATACACTGAGGTATAATACCTGGTACAGTGATACAATGAGGTATAACACCTGGTACAGTGATACAATGAGGTATAACACCTGGTACAGTGATACACTGAGGTATAATACCTGGTACAGTGATACACTGAGGTATAATACCAGGTACAGTGATACACTGAGGTATAATACCTGGTACAGTGATACACTGAGGTATAATACCTGGTACAGTGATACACTGAGGTATAATACCTGGTACAGTGATACACTGAGGTATAATACCTGGTACAGTGATACAATGAGGTATAACACCTGGTACAGTGATACAATGAGGTATAAAACCAGGTACAGTGATACAATGAGGTATAACACCTGGTACAGTGATACACTGAGGTATAAAACCAGGTACAGTGATACACTGAGGTATAATAATACCTGGTACAGTGATACACTGAGGTATAATAATACCTGGTACAGTGATACACTGAGGTATAATAATACCTGGTACAGTGATACACTGAGGTATAATACCTGGTACAGTGATACACTGAGGTATAATACCTGGTACAGTGATACACTGAGGTATAACACCAGGTACAGTGATATACTGAGGTATAATACCTGGTACAGTGATACACTGAGGTATAATACCTGGTACAGTGATACACTGAGGTATAATACCTGGTACAGTGATACAATGAGGTATAACACTTGGTACAGTGATACAATGAGGTATAACACCTGGTACAGTGATACAATGAGGTATAACACCTGGTACAGTGATACACTGAGGTATAATACCTGGTACAGTGATATACTGAGGTATAATACCTGGTACAGTGATACACTGAGGTATAATACCTGGTACAGTGATACAATGAGGTATAATACCTGGTACAGTGATATACTGAGGTATAATACCAGGTACAGTGATATACTGAGGTATAATACCTGGTACAGTGATACACTGAGGTATAATACCTGGTACAGTGATACAATGAGGTATAATACCTGGTACAGTGATACACTGAGGTATAATACCTGGTACAGTGATACACTGAGGTATAATACCTGGTACAGTGATACACTGAGGTATAATACCTGGTACAGTGATACATTGAGGTATAATAGATTACCCCCCTATAACACGCCGCAGTCAGGGAGGCAGAGCTGGGCAGCTAGCTGTGGAAGCGTGGAACTACAAGTCCCAGTACACTACGGCATGTATGCTGGGATTTCTGCATCCAACACAGCTGAGGCTAGAGGAGAGCAGGATACAGTACGGCGGCTACATGCAGGAACGGAGCAGTACGGAGGAGGATGCATGCAGGAGTGGAGCAGTAGGGAGGAGGATGCATGCAGGAACGGAGCAGTACAGAGGAGGATGCATGCAGGAATGGCGCAGTACGGCGGCTATATGCAGGAACGGAGCAGTATGGAGGAGGAGGATGCATGCAGGAATGGAGCAGTACGGCGGCTACATGCAGGAACGGCGCAGTACGGCGGCTACATGCAGGAACGGAGCAGTATGGAGGAGGTGGATGCATGCAGGAACGGAGCAGTATGGCGGCTACATGCAGGAACGGAGCAGTATGGAGGAGGATGCATGAAGGAATGGAGCAGTACGGAGGAGAATGCATGCATGAACGGCGCAGTATGGAGGAGAATGCATGCATGAACGGCGCAGTATGGAGGAGGATGCATGCAGAAATGGAGCAGTACGGCGGCTACATGCAGGAACGGCGCAGTACGGAGGAGGATGCATGCAGGAATGGAGCAGTATGGAGGAGGATGCGTGCAGGAACGGAGCAGTACGGAGGAGGATGCGTGCAGGAATGGAGCAGTACGGAGGAGAATGCATGCAGGAACGGCGCAATATGGAGGAGGATGCATGCAGGAACGGAGCAGTACGGAGGAGGATGCGTGCAGGAACGGAGCAGTACGGAGGAGGATGCGTGCAGGAATGGAGCAGTACGGAGGAGAATGCATGCAGGAACGGCGCAATATGGAGGAGGATGCATGCAGGAACGGAGCAGTATGGAGGAGGATGCGTGCAGGAACGGAGCAGTAGAAAGGTGGCTACATGCAGGAACGGAGCAGCACGGAGGCGGCTGCATGCAGGAACGGAGCAGTACGGAGGAGGATGCAGGCGGGAACGGAGCAGTAGTTAGGCGGCACTAGGACCTGGGAGCCTCCTCCGGCGTCATCAGCGCTGCGACCACACGGGAAGTGTCAGGGCCGGCCCCGGGGCGTGGTGCTGGGGAGAGGGGAGGACCGGGCCCGGGGAGAGCGGGAGCCGGGGCCGGGTACAGGTATGTGCCGCTGTAGCTGTGTGTCATACTCGTCCTCACTGTATAATACACACACCGCTAGTGTAACACACGCACACAGGGGCAGATGTACTAAGTACCGGCCAATCAGCGCATAGCTGTCATTCTCCCAAACACAGCCTGTAACATGGCAGCTAGGAGCTGATTGGCTGGTGCTGTATCTCTCTTCAAGGCTTAGTAAATAGACCCCACACTCACCGCTCGTGTAATGCCCCCGCACACTCTCCTCTCGTGTAATGCCCCCGCACACTCACCGCTCGTATAATGCACCCGCACACTCACCGCTCGTGTAATGCCCCCGCACACTCACCGCTCGTGTAATGCCCCCGCACACTCACCGCTCGTGTAATGCCCCCGCACACTCACCGCTCGTGTAATGCCCCCGCACACTCACCGCTCGTGTAATGCCCCCGCACACTCACCGCTCGTGTAATGCCCCCGCACACTCACCGCTCGTGTAATGCCCCCGCACACTCACCGCTCGTGTAATGCCCCCGCACACTCACCGCTCGTGTAATGCACCCGCACACTCACCGCTCGTGTAATGCCCCCGCACACTCACCGCTCGTGTAATGCCCCCGCACACTCACCGCTCGTGTAATGCCCCCGCACACTCACCGCTCGTGTAATGCACCCGCACACTCACCGCTCGTGTAATGCCCCCGCACACTCACCGCTCGTGTAATGCCCCCGCACACTCACCGCTCGTGTAATGCCCCCGCACACTCACCGCTCGTGTAATGCCCCCGCACACTCACCGCTCGTGTAATGCCCCCGCACACTCACCGCTCGTGTAATGCCCCCGCACACTCACCGCTCGTGTAATGCCCCCGCACACTCACCGCTCGTGTAATGCCCCCGCACACTCACCGCTCGTGTAATGCCCCCGCACACTCACCGCTCGTGTAATGCCCCCGCACACTCACCGCTCGTGTAATGCCCCCGCACACTCACCGCTCGTGTAATGCCCCCGCACACTCACCGCTCGTGTAATGCCCCCGCACACTCACCGCTCGTGTAATGCCCCCGCACACTCACCGCTCGTGTAATGCCCCCGCACACTCACCGCTCGTGTAATGCCCCCGCACACTCACCGCTCGTGTAATGCCCCCGCACACTCACCGCTCGTGTAATGCCCCCGCACACTCACCGCTCGTGTAATGCCCCCGCACACTCACCGCTCGTGTAATGCCCCCGCACACTCACCGCTCGTGTAATGCACCCGCACACTCACCGCTCGTGTAATGCCCCCGCACACTCACCGCTCGTGTAATGCCCCCGCACACTCACCGCTCGTGTAATGCCCCCGCACACTCACCGCTCGTGTAATGCCCCCGCACACTCACCGCTCGTGTAATGCCCCCGCACACTCACCGCTCGTGTAATGCCCCCGCACACTCACCGCTCGTGTAATGCCCCCGCACACTCACCGCTCGTGTAATGCCCCCGCACACTCACCGCTCGTGTAATGCCCCCGCACACTCACCGCTCGTGTAATGCCCCCGCACACTCACCGCTCGTGTAATGCCCCCGCACACTCACCGCTCGTGTAATGCCCCCGCACACTCACCGCTCGTGTAATGCACCCGCACACTCACCGCTCGTGTAATGCCCCCGCACACTCACCGCTCGTGTAATGCCCCCGCACACTCACCGCTCGTGTAATGCCCCCGCACACTCACCGCTCGTGTAATGCCCCCGCACACTCACCGCTCGTGTAATGCCCCCGCACACTCACCGCTCGTGTAATGCCCCCGCACACTCACCGCTCGTGTAATGCCCCCGCACACTCACCGCTCGTGTAATGCCCCCGCACACTCACCGCTCGTGTAATGCCCCCGCACACTCACCGCTCGTGTAATGCCCCCGCACACTCACCGCTCGTGTAATGCACCCGCACACTCACCGCTCGTGTAATGCCCCCGCACACTCACCGCTCGTGTAATGCCCCCGCACACTCACCGCTCGTGTAATGCCCCCGCACACTCACCGCTCGTGTAATGCCCCCGCACACTCACCGCTCGTGTAATGCACCCGCACACTCACCGCTCGTGTAATGCACCCGCACACTCACCGCTCGTGTAATGCCCCCGCACACTCACCGCTCGTGTAATGCCCCCGCACACTCACCGCTCGTGTAATGCCCCCGCACACTCACCGCTCGTGTAATGCCCCCGCACACTCACCGCTCGTGTAATGCCCCCGCACACTCACCGCTCGTGTAATGCCCCCGCACACTCACCGCTCGTGTAATGCCCCCGCACACTCACCGCTCGTGTAATGCCCCCGCACACTCACCGCTCGTGTAATGCCCCCGCACACTCACCGCTCGTGTAATGCCCCCGCACACTCACCGCTCGTATAATGCCCCCGCACACTCACCGCTCGTATAATGCCCCCGCACACTCACCGCTCGTGTAATGCCCCCGCATACTCACCGCTCACTCACCGCTTGTGTAATGCCCCCGCACACTCACCGCTCGTATAATGCACCCGCACACTCACCGCTCGTATAATGCCCCCGCACACTCACCGCTCGTATAATGCCCCCGCACACTCACCGCTCGTATAATGCCCCCGCACACTCACCGCTCGTATAATGCACCCGCACACTCACCGCTCGTGTAATGCCCCCGCACACTCACCGCTCGTATAATGCACCCGCACACTCACCGCTCGTGTAATGCCCCCGCACACTCACTGCTCACTCACCGCTTGTGTAATGCACCCGCACACTCGCCGCTTGTGTAATGCACCCGCACACTCGCCGCTCGTGTAATGCACCCGCACACTCGCCGCTCGTGTAATGCACCCGCACACTCACCGCTCGTGTAATGCACCCGCACACTCACCGCTCGTGTAATGCCCCCGCACACTCACCGCTCACTCACCGCTTGTGTAATGCACCCGCACACTCGCCGCTCGTGTAATGCACCCGCACACTCGCCGCTCGTGTAATGCACCCGCACACTCGCCGCTCACTCACCGCTCGTGTAATGCCCCCGCACACTCACCGCTCGTCTAATGCCCCCGCACACTCACCGCTCGTGTAATGCCCCCGCACACTCACCGCTCGTGTAATGCCCCCGCACACTCACCGCTCGTATAATGCCCCCGCACACTCACCGCTCGTGTAATGCCCCCGCGCACTCACCGCTCGTGTAATCCCCCGCGCACTCACCGCTCGTGTAATGCCCCCGCGCACTCACCGCTCGTGTAATGCCCCCGCGCACTCACCGCTCGTGTAATGCCCCCGCACACTCACCGCTCGTGTAATGCACCCGCACACTCACCGCTCGTGTAATGCCCCTGCACACTCACCGCTCGTGTAATGCCCCCGCACACTCACCGCTCGTATAATGCCCCCGCACACTCGCCGCTCGTGTAATGCCCCCGCACACTCGCCGCTCGTGTAATTCACACGCACACTCGCCGCTCGTGTAATGCACCCGCACACTCGCCGCTCGTGTAATGCACCCGCACACTCACCGCTCGTGTAATGCCCCCGCACACTCACCGCTCGTGTAATGCCCCCGCACACTCACCGCTCGTGTAATGCCCCCGCACACTCACCGCTCGTGTAATGCCCCCGCACACTCACCGCTCGTGTAATGCACCCGCACACTCACCGCTCGTGTAATGCCCCCGCACACTCACCGCTCGTGTAATGCCCCCGCACACTCACCGCTCGTGTAATGCACCCGCACACTCACCGCTCGTGTAATGCCCCCGCACACTCACCGCTCGTGTAATGCCCCCGCACACTCACCGCTCGTGTAATGCCCCCGCACACTCACCGCTCGTGTAATGCCCCCGCACACTCACCGCTCGTGTAATGCCCCCGCACACTCACCGCTCGTGTAATGCCCCCGCACACTCACCGCTCGTGTAATGCCCCCGCACACTCACCGCTCGTGTAATGCCCCCGCACACTCACCGCTCGTGTAATGCCCCCGCACACTCACCGCTCGTGTAATGCCCCCGCACACTCACCGCTCGTGTAATGCCCCCGCACACTCACCGCTCGTGTAATGCACCCGCACACTCACCGCTCGTGTAATGCCCCCGCACACTCACCGCTCGTGTAATGCCCCCGCACACTCACCGCTCGTATAATGCCCCCGCACACTCACAGCTCGTATAATGCCCCCGCACACTCACCGCTCGTATAATGCACCCGCACACTCACCGCTCGTGTAATGCCCCCGCACACTCACCGCTCGTGTAATGCACCCGCACACTCACCGCTCACTCACCGCTTGTGTAATGCCCCCGCACACTCACCGCTCGTATAATGCACCCGCACACTCACCGCTCGTATAATGCCCCCGCACACTCACCGCTCGTATAATGCCCCCGCACACTCACCGCTCGTATAATGCCCCCGCACACTCACCGCTCGTATAATGCCCCCGCACACTCACCGCTCGTGTAATGCCCCCGCACACTCACCGTTCGTATAATGCCCCCGCGCACTCACCGCTCGTGTAATGCCCCCGCGCACTCACCGCTCGTGTAATGCCCCCGCGCACTCACCGCTCGTGTAATGCCCCCGCACACTCACCGCTCGTGTAATGCCCCCGCACACTCACCGCTCGTGTAATGCCCCTGCACGCTCACCGCTCGTGTAATGCCCCTGCACGCTCACCGCTCGTATAATGCCCCCGCACACTCGCCGCTTGTGTAATGCCCCCGCACACTCGCCGCTTGTGTAATTCACACGCACACTCGCCGCTCGTGTAATGCACCCGCACACTCGCCGCTCGTGTAATGCACCCGCACACTCGCCGCTCGTGTAATGCACCCGCACACTCGCCACTCGTGTAATGCACCCGCACACTCGCCGCTCGTGTAATGCAACACCCGCACACTCGCCGCTCGTGTAATGCAACACCCGCACACTCGCCGCTCGTGTAATGCACCCGCACACTCGCCGCTCGTGTAATGCACCCGCACACTCGCCACTCGTGTAATGCACCCGCACACTCGCCGCTCGTGTAATGCACCCGCACACTCGCCGCTCGTGTAATGCAACACTCGCCGCTCGTGTAATGCACCCGCACACTCGCCGCTCGTGTAATGCACCCGCACTCTCACCGCTCGTGTAATGCACCCGCACACTCACCGCTCGTGTAATGCACCCGCACACTCACCGCCCGCTCGTGTAATGCACCCGCACACTCACCGCCCGCTCGTGTAATGCACCCGCACACTCACCGCCCGCTCGTGTAATGCACCCGCACACTCACCGCCCGCTCGTGAATTGCACACTCACCGCCCGCTCGTGTAATGCACCCGCACACTCACCGCCCGCTCGTGTAATGCACCCGCACACTCACCGCCCCGCTCGTGAATTGCACACTCACCGCCCGCTCGTGTAATGCACCCGCACACTCACCGCCCGCTCGTGTAATGCACCCGCACACTCACCGCCCGCTCGTGTAATGCACCCGCACACTCACCGCCCGCTCGTGTAATGCACCCGCACACTCACCGCCCGCTCGTGTAATGCACCCGCACACTCACCGCCCGCTCGTGTAATGCACCCGCACACTCACCGCCCGCTCGTGTAATGCACCCGCACACTCACCGCCCGCTCGTGTAATGCACCCGCACACTCACCGCCCGCTCGTGTAATGCACCCGCACACTCACCGCCCGCTCGTGTAATGCACCCGCACACTCACCGCCCGCTCGTGTAATGCACCCGCACACTCACCGCCCGCTCGTGTAATGCACCCGCACACTCACCGCCCGCTCGTGTAATGCACCCGCACACTCACCGCCCGCTCGTGTAATGCACCCGCACACTCACCGCCCGCTCGTGTAATGCACCCGCACACTCACCGCCCGCTCGTGTAATGCACCCGCACACTCACCGCCCGCTCGTGTAATGCACCCGCACACTCACCGCCCGCTCGTGTAATGCACCCGCACACTCACCGCCCGCTCGTGTAATGCACCCGCACACTCACCGCCCGCTCGTGTAATGCACCCGCACACTCACCGCTCGTGTAATGCACCCGCACACTCACTGCTCGTGTAATGCACCCGCACACTCACCGCTCCTGTAAAGCACGCACACACTTATCGCTCCTGTAAAGCACACTCACCACTCGTGTAAAGCACGCGCACACTCACTGCAGATGTAATCCACGTGCTCACTCACCGATGGTGTAAAGCACGCTCACCACTGGTGTAAATCACGCTCACCGCTCGTGTAAAGCACGCTTACGCTCACCGCTCGTGTAAAGAACGCACACGCTCACCGCTGGTGTAAAGCACGAGCACGCTCACCGCTTGTGTAAAGCACGCTCACTGCTCGTATAATGCTCACCACTCCACTAGTAACACACACACTGCTAGTCTCACACCAGGCTGACTTGGTTTGTTCTTGTTGCCTTACAGATAGGACAATGACCACTCTAACGCGCCAAGACCTGAACTTCGGGCAAGGTAAGAGCCGTCATGTGTGCGGTACGTGCACTTATATTGTGTTGTACACTCTCCCTGTACATAGTGTACGTGCTGAGTGTGCACCCTGATGTATCAGCATACATATACTGTATGTGTATGTGTGTGTATATATATATATATATATATATATATATATATATATATATATATATAGAAGCTCGGCTCCGGCACTCCAGAATATAACAACCTGCTAAGGTGCCTTCCCTGTGGGACCAGCCCACTGAACATACAGACCGAATTGAGGCGGCACTCAAAGACTTAATGAATTGGTGAAGCAGGCATCCGAGCAGGGATGCTGTTTTTATTAGTGTTACGTTTCGGGGACGTATCCCCTTCCTCAGACAACAGTACAGTGCAACAGACAGATATATATATATATATATATAAACAATTTTTAAACATCCATTTGCACTCAAAATAAATTATTAATATAGCACTAACACTTTAAAATCTAAATGATATATCCCAGGGCACTGCCACTTTTAACCTTTATCACTTATGTGAGATATGTGTTTATATCTACATATATATACATGTATGTATATATATATACATACATGTAATCCATCACACTTTGCACACTGGCGAATCACAAGTTAAGTGTACCCAGTAAACTTGGTTATGCGCTTAATAGCGCTACTGAATCACGGTGCGTTCCACTGCACATCACTTCCGCATCTCTCACGGAAGTGACGTCAGCGGCATAGCGGTGCGTTCCACCGCTATGTCCTACTCTTCTCCACCTTAATGGCGGTGCGTTCCACCGCCCTAATGCGCTCACTTCCGTGCTTCTCACGGACATGAAGTGAGTGCTGTGGCGGTACACACCACTAATCCCTTCTTCCCCACCTGCTCCAGCACTCCACTGGCTCATCCCAGCTCTATCTTTTACACAGTGAATTTCACTATTTAAAAGCACACTACGCCGGCCGGAAATGACGCATGCGTTCCACATGCGTTCCACCACCATTTCCGACGGCAATAGACATTCTTTCACTCTTTTATTCATGTTCTCTATAAAAGTTTCGGTTCTTTTTTATCTTACTATATTTCTAATCATGTTCCACTGTTTTGAGTGCATATTAGATTGTAGTTATACTAATTTTCCAACAAAATTAATGACAATCACAGGAAGTGATGTCATTGTCAATTTCCTCCTTCTGGGCATAAATAGAGCAAATTTTGCTCAGTGTGGTTATCCCCTTGATGAAGTCCTGTTGCTGACGGACGAAACGCGTTGGGAGTACCTGCAGACACCTCCTCTTGATGGACAGATAAGCCTAAAACTATTTTAAATCCTGTACGCATGCATTTCAGTCATTTTTCATGGACAGATAAGCCTGATTTAATTTTTATTCTGTACGCATGCTATACAGCTATTTTTATGTGTGTTTTTATGTGATTATGTTATTAAATTTTTTGTATTTTTAATATATATACTGCTCAGGCTGCAAATTTATATTCTGTGGGAATAAGCTAGTTCCCTAATTAGGCCTGTGAAACTAAACAGTAACATAATACGTAACATAAACGGTACACACTATGTTAGTTTTCTTCTGTTTTATCCGCATGTTCTTAATCCTCAAAAAGACTACTACTTGAGTCAAGTCTCTACCTACCAGATAAGTGTTTTTAAACCGATCCTTATCATCCGTTTCTCTATACCTTCATTTTCCCTGACTCTAATAATCACACTCTTGGGCGCTTGGTTTCCCCAATTCTCGCAACAAATTTTATATGCACGCCAAGCATATCTATATGTATTACAAGCTGCCGCTCTGATAACTTATTGAGAAGTGCTTTTATATGAAATAGGGACTTTTACCTCACGTATCTTCTTTATTATGTTCACTACGTTTTATCATATTTCTAAACAATACTTTTAATGTATATTCTGTGCATAATTACCACATAAATTGCACCCGAGCGCCGTGGTCTCCAATTCTATATATACACAATGTGTAATTAGTGCAACTTACCCCCCTTCCCCCGCTCACAGCAGCATGCATCGCGGTCCACCGGACTTCCCCGCTCGGCACATCCGGATTCTGCGTCACCACAGTGCAGGAAGTGACGTACGTGGGCCGGCCGGTTGCCACGACGACGCGCTGCAAGCTGTGATACAAAAATGTAAACAGATGTATAACATCTACAAGTTAAATACGTACAATGCATTTTTTAGGACAAAACATTGTGATAACAACTAAAATCTGACATACATGTAAAGCGCTAATACAAGCTCGAGTATGCCTCTCACGTAAATCATGTAACAAAGTGATAAAAAACGTGCATTGTACTCCTATAGTGCCTGCACTGTATAATAGGAGCCTATGACCTGTACTGTGAGTTGTATTTAAGAGTTATTTTTGCTTAACAATTTAAATGTTGAATATTAGAGATTAAATGTTACAAGGACTTACACACTTTATTGGAGGATCATGAGTCACCAGACCTGGATAATTCTCCTGTACATATCATGTTGTTAACCATTATCATTTTTTCAACACAGTATATATTAGCTGGCGCCCCTCAGAAAACCCTTATAAAAAGTTGATGAGTCCTAAGGATTCATTAAGGCCCCTTGGTGACATACAATCTAATTTAAAAATCCATTTGGATTCCAATTGGAGCAATTTTTTGCCCCTATCACCTCCTCTTAAAGAGGCTGGAACATGGTCTATTGCCTTATATCTGAGGCTGGCTAGATTATGTCGCTGAAGAACGAAGTGGCGGGCAACGGGCTGGTCACTCATGCCAGCTATTAATGCCGCCCGTATAGTGGACCTGTGTTGTGTCAGTCTCACTTTGAGCTGGCATTCTGTTTTGCCGACATAATACAGCCCACAAGGGCATACTATGACGTAAATGACGAACCTTGTGGTGCATGTAAGTGGCCACCTAATTTTAAACCGCTTGCCAGTTTGTGGATGCGGGATGGTATCGCCAATGAGCATGTGGACCGCGATGCACACTGCTGTGAGCGGGGAAGGGGGGTAAGTTGCACTAATTACACATTGTGTATATATATCTGTTTGTTGCACTGTACTGTTGTCTGAGGAAGGGGATACGTCCCCGAAACGTAACACTAATAAAAACAGCATCCCTGCTCGGATGCCTGCTGCACCAATTCATTAAGTCTTTGAGTGCCGCCTCAATTCGGTATATATATATATATATATATATATATATATATATATATATATATTCATTCAGTATGATACCCCGGCAGTCAGGAGAATGATACCGGCGGCGAGCGCAGTGTGTCGCCAAAGGGTTATATTCTCCCTCAGGTGGTGGTGTGGACCAGGAGCAGTGACATGATGTGAGGAGGGGAATGGAGGCAGCAGGAAGCCACAGACTGAGAGTTATATAGTGGGAGGAGCAGGGTCCCCAGCAGCACAGAGTATATCAGGAGATGAGTGATGTGTCAGTGAGGACAGGGCTACATGTGACAAGGGCAGTGACATGATGTGAGGAGGGGAATGGAGGCAGCAGGAAGCCACAGACTGAGAGTTATATAGTGGGAGGAGCAGGGTCCCCAGCAGCACAGAGTATATCAGGAGATGAGTGATGTGTCAGTGAGGACAGGGCTGCATGTGACAGGGGCAGTGACATGATGTGAGGAGGGGAATGGAGGCAGCAGGAAGCCACAGACTGAGAGTTATATAGTGGGAGGAGCAGGGTCCCCAGCAGCACAGAGTATATCAGGAGATGAGTGATGTGTCAGTGAGGACAGGGCTGCATGTGACAGGGGCAGTGACATGATGTGAGGAGGGGAATGGAGGCAGCAGGAGGCCACAGACTGAGAGTTATATAGTGGGAGGAGCAGGGTCCCCAGCAGCACAGAGTATATAAGGAGATGTGTGATGTGTCAGTGAGGACAGGACTGCATGTGACAGGAGCAGTGACATGATGTGAGGAGGGGAATGGAGGCAGCAGGAAGCCACAGACTGAGAGTTATATAGTGGGAGGAGCAGGGTCCCCAGCAGCACAGAGTATATCAGGAGATGAGTGATGTGTCAGTGAGGACAGGGCTGCATGTGACAGGGGCAGTGACATGATGTGAGGAGGGGAATGGAGGCAGCAGGAAGCCACAGACTGAGAGTTATATAGTGGGAGGAGCAGGGTCCCCAGCAGCACAGAGTATATCAGGAGATGAGTGATGTGTCAGTGAGGACAGGGCTGCATGTGACAGGGGCAGTGACATGATGTGAGGAGGGGAATGGAGGCAGCAGGAAGTCACAGACTGAGAGTTATATAGTGGAAGGAACAGGTATCCCCAGCAGCACAGAGTATATCAGGAGATGAGTGATGTGTCAGTGAGGACAGGGCTGCATGTGACAGGGGCAGTGACATGATGTGAGGAGGGGAATGGAGGCAGCAGGAAGCCACAGACTGAGAGTTATATAGTGGGAGGAGCAGGGTCCCCAGCAGCACAGAGTATATAAGGAGATGAGTGATGGGTCAGTGAGGACAGGGCTGCATGTGACAGGGGCAGTGACATGATGTGAGGAGGGGAATAGAGGCTGCAGGAAGCCACAGACTGAGAGTTATATAGTGGGAGGAGCAGGGTACCCAGCAGCACAGAGTATATTAGGAGATGAGTGATATGTCAGTGAGGACAGGGCTGCATGTGACAGGGGCAGTGACATGATGTGAGGAGGGGAATGGAGGCAGCAGGAAGCCACAGACTGAGAGTTATATAGTGGGAGGAGCAGGGTACCCAGCAGCACAGAGTATATCAGGAGATGAGTGATGTGATAGTGAGGACAGGGCTGCATGTGACAGGGGCAGTGACATGATGTGAGGAGGGGAATGGAGGCAGCAGGAAGCCACAGACTGAGAGTTATATAGTGGGAGGAGCAGGGTCCCCAGCAGCACAGAGTATATCAGGAGATGAGTGATGTGATAGTGAGGACAGGGCTGCATGTGACAGGGGCAGTGACATGATGTGAGGAGGGGAATGGAGGCAGCAGGAAGCCACAGACTGAGAGTTATATAGTGGGAGGAGCAGGGTCCCCAGCAGCACAGAGTATATAAGGAGATGTGTGATGTGTCAGTGAGGACAGGACTGCATGTGACAGAGGCAGTGACATGATGTGAGGAGGGGAATGGAGGCAGCAGGAAGCCACAGACTGAGAGTTATATAGTGAGAGGAGCAGGGTCCCCAGCAGCACAGAGTATATCAGGAGATGTGTGATGTGTCAGTGAGGACAGGACTGCATGTGACAGAGGCAGTGACATGATGTGAGGAGGGGAATGGAGGCAGCAGGAAGCCACAGACTGAGAGTTATATAGTGGGAGGAGCAGGGTCCCCAGCAGCACAGAGTATATAAGGAGATGTGTGATGTGTCAGTGAGGACAGGACTGCATGTGACAGAGGCAGTGACATGATGTGAGGAGGGGAATGGAGGCAGCAGGAAGCCACAGACTGAGAGTTATATAGTGAGAGGAGCAGGGTCCCCAGCAGCACAGAGTATATCAGGAGATGAGTGATGTGTCAGTGAGGACAGGGCTGCATGTGACAGGGGCAGTGACATGATGTGAGGAGGGGAATGGAGGCAGCAGGAAGCCACAGACTGAGAGTTATATAGTGGGAGGAGCAGGGTCCCCAGCAGCACAGAGTATATAAGGAGATGTGTGATGTGTCAGTGAGGACAGGGCTGCATGTGACAGAGGCAGTGACATGATGTGAGGAGGGGAATGGAGGCAGCAGGAAGTCACAGACTGAGAGTTATATAGTGGGAGGAGCAGGGTCCCCAGCAGCACAGAGTATATCAGGAGATGAGTGATGTGATAGTGAGGACAGGGCTGCATGTGACAGGGGCAGTGACATGATGTGAGGAGGGGAATGGAGGCAGCAGGAAGCCACAGACTGAGAGTTATATAGTGGGAGGAGCAGGGTCCCCAGCAGCACAGAGTATATAAGGAGATGTGTGATGTGTCAGTGAGGACAGGACTGCATGTGACAGAGGCAGTGACATGATGTGAGGAGGGGAATGGAGGCAGCAGGAAGCCACAGACTGAGAGTTATATAGTGGGAGGAGCAGGGTCCCCAGCAGCACAGAGTATATCAGGAGATGAGTGATGTGTCAGTGAGGACAGGACTGCATGTGACAGGGGCAGTGACATGATGTGAGGAGGGGAATGGAGGCAGCAGGAAGCCACAGACTGAGAGTTATATAGTGGGAGGAGCAGGGTCCCCAGCAGCACAGAGTATATCAGGAGATGAGTGATGTGTCAGTGAGGACAGGGCTGCATGTGACAGGGGCAGTGACATGATGTGAGGAGGGGAATGGAGGCAGCAGGAAGCCACAGACTGAGAGTTATATAGTGGGAGGAGCAGGGTCCCCAGCAGCACAGAGTATATCAGGAGATGAGGGATGTGTCAGTGAGGACAGGGCTGCATGTGACAGGGGCAGTGACATGATGTGAGGAGGGGAATGGAGGCAGCAGGAAGCCACAGACTGAGAGTTATATAGTGGGAGGAGCAGGTATCCCCAGCAGCACAGAGTATATCAGGAGATGAGTGATGTGTCAGTGAGGACAGGGCTGCATGTGACAGGAGCAGTGACATGATGTGAGGAGGGGAATGGAGGCAGCAGGAAGCCACAGACTGAGAGTTATATAGTGGGAGGAGCAGGGTCCCCAGCAGCACAGAGTATATCAGGAGATGAGTGATGTGTCAGTGAGGACAGGGCTGCATGTGACAGGAGCAGTGACATGATGTGAGGAGGGGAATGGAGGCAGCAGGAAGTCACAGACTGAGGGTTATATAGTGGGAGGAGCAGGGTACCCAGCAGCACAGAGTGTATCAGGAAATGTTTCATTTATTTAAAACTTGCATCAAAATTTACAATATATACAGAATAAAACAAATAAATAAATAATACATTATACAAAAAAAAATAATAATAATAATGATTAACAAACAGAACTCAAATTTACATTCCTTGAATAAATAATATTCAATATATATATATATATATATATATATATATATATATATAAATAAATCAGAAATAATACTCCAAACCAACCACCACCCTCACCAAAGGTGGGTACACACTATTAGATATATCTGCAGATCAATTGATCTGCAGATATATCTATGTACGGATCGGGCAGTGTTCTGTGCATACACACAGCCCGATCCGTCGGGGGACTGACGTCATGAACTGGACGGGCGCTCGCGCCCGCCCAGTTCACCTGTCAATCACCGCCGGCCGCTGCAGCATGTGTACGGGCGGTCGGACGACCGCCCCGTACACACACAGCGACGCGCCAATATATCGTTAGATATATTGGCTGTCGGCTGTGCTGCGCGGCCGACGCGATACGTCTGTGAACTCCGTCGTTCACAGACGTATCGCCCGTACACATTGGCCGACGGTCCCGCGATGTATCGGCCGTTCAAGAGAACGGCCGATACATCGACCAGTGTGTACGGGCCTCAACACTCCACCCAAATCTACACACTTATGTTTAAGAAAAACTGAGCAAAGCTAGTTAAATGTATGCAAACCTATTCCATAAAACATGAAAGTACTCAAAATCTATGGGATGTGAAATGAAGAAAAGACCCTAAAGCTAGATTTAGAGAGGACTTCTACCACCCACTCAAGGGGGTTTCAGGTGGCCCCACCAACGAGACCACCTGACAGCATCCATCCTCTCCTTATCCAGAACCATCATCCTTTCCACCTCGTGTAGAATTAAATCCACCACCACGTCACAGGAAAGGACTTTATTTCTTATGGACACCTGACACCGTGCCATCCAAATGTGATATCTAACTGCTAAACTGACTAAAAAATGGTGGTCAAATTAAATCTACCATATCTTTTGAATGCTCCATAAGCCCACTCAGGGTAACTAAGCCCCGAAAGGCACGGGATACGTAAAGCTCTTGAAACTCTCTTGTAAATTTCTACGTTAAAGGGGCACCTGATGAAGAAATGGTCCATTGTCTCCACCTCCCCTAGACATTCCTCCCATGGACAACCACGATCACTGGCATTTCTCCACATCATGTTCCCCTTTACGTAAAGCTTCCCGTGGAAAGAAAGCCAAGCAATATCTCTGAACTTCAGCGGTATTCTCTCCGAATTAATAAGAGCCAACCCTGCTGAAGCGACATCACTCGGGCAATCCCTTAGTGACAGCGGAACATGAAAGTGGGTTCGCAAAATCCTCTCCCCCAACTCCTTCCTGGAAAGACTTTTGACTTCCCCCACTTCCAGTCCCCAACGCTTTATCACTTTCAAGCACTGGATAACGTAGATCGGGAGATACCCATGCCGAATTTGGGGACTCTTCACTTGGCCCCCTTCTAACCAAAACCTGAGGAAGGGAGACACCCAGATCTCAAAGCCACTTGCCCATCGAGGGGGAGTCTCTAACAGTAGGCTCCCAAAATTAAGTTTTACAAAGGTTGTTACAAAAAAGACCACAGGGTTGACCATACTCAAACCCCCGTCTTTCCTCGACTTATAAGTGATGCCCCTCTTGACTATATTTATTCTGTTCCCCCAAAGTAACATAAAGAACAGAGAGTTCAATTTGGTCCATAAAGATTGAGGCAAGAAGCACACATAGCTGACGTACAGAAAGATCGGGATCAGGTAGGTTTTGCACAAGTCAACCTTTTCCCTGTAAGAGAATTTCCATCTCTTCCAGCTCTCTACTTTCCGGGCAGCATTTTCCAGAGTTCTCTCCCAATTTAGAGTGGCATAGTCACCATGGTCGAAACAGATGCCTAAAATCTTTATCTGTGAACTGGCCGGGTGGAGGCTGTCCGGAAGGCAGAATTCCTCGCCTTCCTCCCCCATCCAGAAAACGTCACACTTCTCATGGTTTATTCTGGAGCATGAAGCTTCAGAGTATTCACAGATGAGATTTTCTACTTCACGTGCCTCTGCCACTGATGACAGAACCACTGTGACATCATCTGCGTAAGCCACTCCCTTCAGAGGGAACTCCGGTCCCAGCTGCACTCCTCCCACTGCACCGTTCTCTACCCTTCTGATGAAGGGATCGATCGCGAATACATATAGAAGGGGGCTCAGGGGGCATCCCTGACGAACATCAGAGCTCACGCCAAAGGTAAAACCTACCCAACCATTAACAAGTGGGAAGCTCTCGGCCTGACTGTATATTGTTCTTAGCCAATTCACCACCCTGACTGGAAAACCATACCTTTCAAGCAAGGCCCACAGGTACTCATGATTTACTCGGTCAAAAGCCTTAGACTGATCTAATGCCAGCAAGTACTTTCCCCATTTCTCAGCACGGCACTGCTCTATGGCCTCCCGGACGCCAAGGACTGCACTAAAGGTGCTGCGGCCCTTCACAGAACAGTGCTGAGATGGAGAAAGCAGTTGTTCAGAAAATTCCAACAACCTATTAGAAAGATTTTGGCAAAAGTACTTTTTATCTGTATTGAGAAGGGCAATGGGGCGCCAGTTCTCAATGCGAGATGGATCCTTACCTTTGGACAACAATATGAGAGCAGATAACCTCATAGAAGGAGGGAGAATTCCATCGTCCAGGCACTCATTATATACTTCTACAAGGCGGGGAATCAAGAGGTCTGCAAAAGCTATATAAAACTCAGATGTTAACCCATCTGGGCCTGGAGACTTCTTTAAATTTAACCCATCAATCGCCTTCCTGATTTCCTCTGCTGTCACATTATTACCCAAAGTTTCAAAAGAGGCATCTGGGTTACGAAGACCAGGAGTCTCCCTTAGAAATGTTTCCATCCTCTCTCTGATAAGTGGCTGCTCAGACAAAAGATTGGAGTAATAGGATCCAATAACATTCAGGATACCTTCCTTGTCCTCTTGAAGGACACCCTGTCTGTCATACAGACCCCTCACCTCCTTCACCTCAACTGATTTTCCACAGCTCTGGTAGGGATCAGATGAGTGGTACTTTCCAAAATCCCTCTCCAGAACCAAGGAATCCAGCCGGTTATACTGATATTCCTTCATCTGAGCCTTCACCCGGGAGATTTCCCCACTATCTCCACACTCAGAGATTAAGAAATCTAATTTCCTTCTCAGGTTCTGATAGATATTCCGTCTTATCAAGTTCTTTTTTGCTACCAGCCTACGGAAGAGCCTCCGAATTCTCTTTTTAGTATCTTCCCACCACTCAGATCTACTCCAACCCGCCTCCAAAAGTGTTTCCTGGGATTGAAAGAAGTCTCTAAAGGATTGTCTAACCCTTTCTTCCTTTAGGAGCTCAGAGCTCTAGCGCCATAGGCCCCGTCCTTTCTGAGTAGCTTTTGAAGCATTCAAAGTAATAGAGAGGAAAGCGTGATCAGAGAACTCTACTAGCTTTACCTCTGGAGGCAAAGTTTTCGAAGTTCCCTTAACAAAAAACCTATCTATCCTAGACCTACGACTACCACTAAAATAGGTGTAACCCGTGAGGTCTGGGAAATGGCGAACATGCACATCCACCAGACCGGCCTGTCTAACCATGCTAACTAAAACAATTGTAATCAGGACCCAGTGTTGTCCTTGAACCTCCCCTGTCTTTTGGCCTGATAATGGTGTTGAAATCACCTCCAAAGACAATCTGCTGGGCCGTAAAAAGGAACGGTTTTATCTCCCTGAAGAGACATTTCCTGTCCCATGAAGACTGTGGCCCATAAATGTTAATGAGTCTCAGGTCATGTCCCCTCAGGTTGACATCCAAAATCATACACCTACCTGCCTGTAATTCTATAACCTTGTGCACGGTTACCATACCAGTAAAAAGTACTGCCACCCCACCGTACGGCTCGGCCGCAAGAGACCAGTAAGAAGGCCCACGCCTCCACTCACGCTTCACCTTGTGGAGGGTGTCCAACTTAGTAATTCTAGTCTCTTGCAAAAATAAAGTCAATCTCAATCGTATTGAAAAAATCAAAGGCCAGAAAACGAGCACGTTCGGAAATTACGGAAGCCACATTAATGGTGGCACATCATATGGGTTGGGGATCCATGTTTCTTTTGGTTATAGAAGCAGAACCTTGCTCACTTTTCCTTTTACATCTTTCCCTGACCCAATATTTGAAGACCCGGATCCTCGTGTCTCTTTCCCTTTGGGAGGGGTTTCCCTCTCCCCAATGACACCCAACATGCCATCCCCAAGTAACCAAGTTTGTTTTGTAGCTACTGTAGGGTGCCACGGACCTACATCCAAAACGTCTGCAGTCCCTGATAGGACAGGAAGCTTACATCAAAATCTGGTGTCTTAACTGGATGGATGCAGGCATACAGATCCGAGGCATGGAACCCAAGGCTGAAAATCATTTCCAGGAACTTCACCTGTTCCTGTCCATTTAAACTGGTAAAAGATTTCTTCTTTTACTGACCCGACCATTACAGGTGACACATTATTAATAACATTTGGCCTTGCAGCCACATTAGCATAAGACATTGTACCGGGAACAGGCTGTTCATTCACATTTCCAATAGCATTTTTATTAACCACATTTATATTGCTTAACCCTTCGCGCCTCTTTTGCTCCTGGCTAATCAATTCAACAGCAGCCTTGGCCCTGGCTGGGGCAGCCATCTGTCCATATACAGACTGAATAATGTCTTTACCACCGTCTGATAGAGTACTTTTGTCTAGTGCTGGTATACCCTGTGTTGTACTGCAGGATTGCACAGTGTCCCCACCAGCATTAACCCCCAGAGCCTCCCCAGTCACTGACACATTACTGACATTCACTGATTTACTTTGTACACCGGACTTTATTTTTTCTGAATTTTTGGCCAACATTAGTTCTGCTTTAATTACCTCCAAGCACAATTGGAAGTCTGTGCGCTTTTCCTCTTCTTCAAGGTCATCTAATGTAGCCATCACTACAGAAGGAGGCCTCACTGCTGGGGGAGTGGAAACAAGCTGAGCTGCTGCTGATGTGGTAGGCACCTCTGATCCTGCATGGACCGGTACACCTGCATTCTCCTGCACACCACTGTCAGTCTCCAGATCAGTCAGTAGGCCGGGGTGTGCACTGCTTTCTGTCCTCACTGGAGCCTCTGTGATCATGCTCTGGACACCACACCCTTCTGCTTCCTAAGAGCTCATCTGCATAGATACTTGCAACACCTGAGCTGCTGCTTGATCAGGTAACTCTTGCACTGCTGCTTGATCAGGTAACTCTTGCACTGCTGCTTGATCAGGTAACTCTTGCACTGCTGCTTGATCAGGTAACTCATGCACTGCTGCTTGATCAGGTAACTCTTGCACTGCTGCTTGATCAGGTAACTCTTGCACTGCTGCTTGATCAGGTAACTCTTGCACTGCTGCTTGATCAGGTAACTCTTGCACTGCTGCTTGATCAGGTAACTCTTGCACTGCTGCTTGTGCTGCCATTTCTTTGTCTTTTCTCTCTTGCCGCTTTTCATGCAGCTTGCTTTTTACCTTTTCCAGGTCTTTAGAAAGTGACTTGATGGCCTCTCTTAGCACAGGTCTTTCCCAGTGAAAGCAAGAGTATCTTCTCTTTTTCTTATCAGTGATTCTTGCACTTATTCTTTTTGATTCTTTCTGCAGCTCCTCCACACTGAGGCTATCAAAAGTCTCTTCCTCATCATCAGTACTTCCAGGAGACTCAGGCACATTCTCTTTGGCATCAAAGGGCTTCATCCCCTCCCCCACTACTTCACTGTCCATAGGGCAGACAGCGGCTGCTGCCACTCCACCCCATGTTACGGCACATGGGGGAGCACCCTCGGACAGTTTGGGGGGATTTGAAGGCTCTAGTTCCTTCACTAGAGCCACACCGACAGGGCTGGTAGCAGCCACCACCGCTCGATCCTGTGTTTCCTCACACAGGAGAGCAGCACCCTCCGGTATGTTATGGGGAACTGACTGCGACTCCAGTTGCCTCACTGAATCCGCACCATTAGCACTGCCACTGCTGCCTCTTCTGGATGTCCCCGACTGGCCAGCCGCACAATCTGTCAGGGCACCGGAAGTCTTTAGTCTGGCTGTTGGTTTAGGGCCCGAGCCATGGCCTGCACTCAGGGAGCTCTCTCCCCCAGGAGGATCCATCCCCCTGGGGAAGCCAGCAGAGAAACTCCCTGCAGCACAATATCACAGCTACCACTGATGAAACTCTCCTGCACACACCTACTCACAGCACACACCACACAGAAGCACAAAGGGGCGGTGACAGGATGTGAGGAGGGGATGGAGGCAGCAGGAAGCCACAGACTGAGAGTTATATAGTGGGAGGAGCAGGGTCCCCAGCAGCACAGAGTATATCAGGAGATGAGTGATGTCAGTGAGGACAGGGCTGCATGTGACAGGGGCAGTGACATGATGTGAGGAGGGAAATGGAGGCCGCAGGAAGCCACAGACTGAGAGTTATATAGTAGGAGGAGCAGGGTCTCCAGCAGCACAGAGTATATCAGGAGATGAGGTATGTGTCAGTGAGGACAGGACTGCATGTGACAGGGGCAGTGACATGTGAGGAGGGGAATGGAGGCAGCAGGAAGCCACAGACTGAGAGTTATATAGTGAGAGGAGCAGGGTCCCCAGCAGCACAGAGTATATCAGGAGATGAGTGATGTGTCAGTGAGGACAGGGCTGCATGTGACAGGGGCAGTGACATGATGTGAGGAGGGGAATGGAGGCCGCAGGAAGCCACAGACTGAGAGTTATATAGTAGGAGGAGCAGGGTCTCCAGCAGCACAGAGTATATCAGGAGATGAGGTATGTGTCAGTGAGGACAGGACTGCATGTGACAGGGGCAGTGACATGATGTGAGGAGGGGAATGGAGGCAGCAGGAAGCCACAGACTGAGAGTTCTATAGTGGGAGGAGCAGGGTCCCCAGCAGCACAGAGTATATCAGGAGATGACTGATGTGTCAGTGAGGACAGGGCTGCATGTGACAGGGGCAGTGACATGATGTGAGGCGGGGAATGGAGGCAGCAGGAAGCTACAGACAGAGTTATATAGTGGGAGGAGCAGGGTCCCCAGCAGCACAGAGTATATCAGGAGATGAGTGATGTGTCATAGAGGACAGGGCTGCATGTGACAGGGGCAGTGACATGATGTGAGGAGGGGAATGGAGGCAGCAGGAAGCCACAGACTGAGAGTTATATAGTGGGAGGAGCAGGGTCCCCAGCAGCACAGAGTATATCAGGAGATGAGTGATGTGTCAGTGAGGGCAGGGCTGCATGTGACAGGGGCAGTGACATGATGTGAGGAGGGGAATGGAGGCAGCAGGAAGCCACAGACTGAGAGTTCTATAGTGGGAGGAGCAGGGTCCCCAGCAGCACAGAGTATATCAGGAGATGAGTGATGTCAGTGAGGACAGGGCTGCATGTGACAGGGGCAGTGACATGATGTGAGGAGGGGAATGGAGGCCGCAGGAAGCCACAGACTGAGAGTTATATAGTAGGAGGAGCAGGGTCTCCAGCAGCACAGAGTATATCAGGAGATGAGGTATGTGTCAGTGAGGACAGGACTGCATGTGACAGGGGCAGTGACATGATGTGAGGAGGGGAATGGAGGCAGCAGGAAGCCACAGACTGAGAGTTCTATAGTGGGAGGAGCAGGGTCCCCAGCAGCACAGAGTATATCAGGAGATGACTGATGTGTCAGTGAGGACAGGGCTGCATGTGACAGGGGCAGTGACATGAAGTGAGGCGGGGAATGGAGGCAGCAGGAAGCTACAGACAGAGTAATATAGTGGGAGGAGCAGGGTCCCCAGCAGCACAGAGTATATCAGGAGATGAGTGATGTGTCATAGAGGACAGGGCTGCATGTGACAGGGGCAGTGACATGATGTGAGGAGGGGAATGGAGGCAGCAGGAAGCCACAGACTGAGAGTTATATAGTGGGAGGAGCAGGGTCCCCAGCAGCACAGAGTATATCAGGAGATGAGGGATGTGTCAGTGAGGACAGGGCTGCATGTGACAGGGGTAGTGACACTGATCAGTCCCTGTTGGAAAGTGCAGTGATTAGACATTGCTGTATACAGAGATAAATATACGTATGAAAGTTACTTGTGGCTGATTTATAAATGTGCCGCCGGTTTCTCCTATGTTCCCCTGTAGTGGTGGCGGATATCCTGTGTGAGTTCCTAGAGGTTGCTGTGCATCTAATACTGTATGTCCGAGAGGTTTATCCTACCGGCATCTTCCAGAAGAGGAAAAAATACAATGTACCAGTCCAGGTAGACTATTGTTATATATATTTTTTCCTACACTGTATCCCCACCCTCACTTCTGGGGTGACATCACATAGGGAGGACTATTTACATTTTCAGCCCTAGAACCAGGTAGGAAATGTTCTATGAATTCCTTTGGTCTTCTCAGGTTAATGTCATTTATGCAGCGTGGCCTGTGACAGGGAGAGGGGCGTCCTCTGTGCCACATACACACGACACTACTCTGCAGCGTGGCCTGTGACAGGGAGAGGGGCGTCCTCTGTACCACATACACACGACACTACTCTGCAGCGTGGCCTGTGACAGGGAGAGGGGCGTCCTCTGTGCCACATACACACGACACTACTCTGCAGCGTGACCTGTGACAGGGAGAGGGGCGTCCTCTGTACCACATACACACGACACTACTCTGCAGCGTGGCCTGTGACAGGGAGAGGGGCGTCCTCTGTACCACATACACACGACACTACTCTGCAGCGTGGCCTGTGACAGGGAGAGGGATGTCCTCTGTGCCACATACACACAACACTACTCTGCAGCGTGGCCTGTGACAGGGAGAGGGGCGTCCTCTGTACCACATACACACGACACTACTCTGCAGCGTGGCCTGTGACAGGGAGAGGGGCGTCCTCTGTGCCACATACACACGACACTACTCTGCAGCGTGGCCTGTGACAGGGAGAGGGGCGTCCTCTGTGCCACATACACACGACACTACTCTGCAGCGTGGCCTGTGACAGGGAGAGGGGCGTCCTCTGTACCACATACACACGACACTACTCTGCAGCGTGACCTGTGACAGGGAGAGGGGCGTCCTCTGACACATACACACAACACTACTCTGCAGCGTGGCCTGTGACAGGGAGAGGGGCGTCCTCTGTGCCACATACACACAACACTACTCTGCAGCGTGGCCTGTGACAGGGAGAGGGACGTCCTCTGTACCACATACACACAACACTACTCTGCAGCGTGGCCTGTGACAGGGAGAGGGGCGTCCTCTGTACCACATACACACAACACTACTCTGCAGCGTGGCCTGTGACAGGGAGAGGGACGTCCTCTGTACCACATACACACAACACTACTCTGCAGCGTGGCCTGTGACAGGGAGAGGGGCGTCCTCTGTACCACATACACACGACACTACTCTGCAGCGTGGCCTGTGACAGGGAGAGGGACGTCCTCTGTACCACATACACACGACACTACTCTGCAGCGTGGCCTGTGACAGGGAGAGGGGCGTCCTCTGTGCCACATACACACGACACTACTCTGCAGCGTGACCTGTGACAGGGAGAGGGGCGTCCTCTGACACATACACACAACACTACTCTGCAGCGTGGCCTGTGACAGGGAGAGGGACGTCCTCTGTACCACATACACACAACACTACTCTGCAGCGTGGCCTGTGACAGGGAGAGGGACGTCCTCTGTACCACATACACACAACACTACTCTGCAGCGTGGCCTGTGACAGGGAGAGGGGCGTCCTCTGTGCCACATACACACGACACTACTCTGCAGCGTGGCCTGTGACAGGGAGAGGGGCGTCCTCTGACACATACACACAACACTACTCTGCAGCGTGGCCTGTGACAGGGAGAGGGGCGTCCTCTGTACCACATACACACGACACTACTCTGCAGCGTGACCTGTGACAGGGAGAGGGACGTCCTCTGTGTCCCAGCAATGGATCATCCTGCATGACTGCTTGTGTATCTGCCTCCTAGTAATGATGAACAGTATTTCTCTATCGTCCTAAGTGGATGCTGGGGTTCCTGAAAGGACCATGGGGAATAGCGGCTCCGCAGGAGACAGGGCACAAAAAAGTAAAGCTTTACTAGGTCAGGTGGTGTGCACTGGCTCCTCCCCCTATGACCCTCCTCCAGACTCCAGTTAGATTTTGTGCCCGAACGAGAAGGGTGCAATCTAGGTGGCTCTCCTAAAGAGCTGCTTAGAGAAAGTTTAGTTTAGGTTTTTTTCTTTACAGTGAGTCCTGCTGGCAACAGGATCACTGCAACGTGGGACTTAGGGGGAAAGTAGTAAACTCACCTGCATGCAGAGTGGATTTGCTGCTTGGCTACTGGACACCATTAGCTCCAGAGGGATCGAACACAGGCCCAGCCGTGGAGTCCGGTCCCGGAGCCGCGCCGCCGACCCCCTTGCAGATGCTGAAGCGTGAAGAGGTCCGGAAACCGGCGGCTGAAGACTCCTCAGTCTTCATAAGGTAGCGCACAGCACTGCAGCTGTGCGCCATTTTCCTCTCAGCACACTTCACTGGGCAGTCACTGAGGGTGCAGAGCGCTGGGGGGGGGCGCTCTGAGAGGCAAATATAAACCTTATACAAGGCTAAAAATACCTCACATATAGCCCATAGGGGCTATATGGAGATATTTAACCCCTGCCTGACTGGAAAAATAGCGGGAGAAGAACCCGCCGAAAAAGGGGCGGGGCCTATCTCCTCAGCACACGGCGCCATTTTCTGTCACAGCTCCGCTGGTCAGAACGGCTCCCAGGTCTCTCCCCTGCACTGCACTACAGAAACAGGGTAAAACAGAGAGGGGGGGCACATTAATGGCTATATATATATATATTAAAGCAGCTATAAGGGAGCACTTAATATAAGGATATCCCTTGTATATATAGCGCTTTGTGGTGTGTGCTGGCAGACTCTCCCTCTGTCTCCCCAAAAGGGCTAGTGGGTCCTGTCTTCATTAGAGCATTCCCTGTGAGTTTGCGGTGTGTGTCGGTACGTGGTGTCGACATGTATGAGGACGATATTGGTGTGGAGGCGGAGCAATTGCCAAATATGCAGATGTCACCCCCCAGGGGGTCGACACCAGAATGGATGCCTTTATTTGTGGAATTACGTGATGGTTTATCTTCCCTTAAACAGTCAGTTGAGGACATGAGGCGGCCGGACAATCAATTAATGCCTGTCCAGGCGCCTCAAACACCGTCAGGGGCTGTAAAACGCCCTTTGCCTCAGTCGGTCGACACAGACCCAGACACGGGCACTGATTCCAGTGACGACGGTAGAAATTCAAACGTATTTTCCAGTAGGGCCACACGTTATATGATTTTGGCAATGAAGGAGACGTTACATTTAGCTGATACTACAGATACCGTAAAACAGGGTATTATGTATGGTGTGAAAAAACTACAAACAGTTTTTCCTGAATCAGAAGAATTAAATGACGTGTGTGATGAAGCGTGGGTTGCTCCTGATAAAAAGTTGATAATTTCAAAAAAGTTATTGGCATTATACCCTTTCCCGCCAGAGGTTAGGGCGCGCTGGGAAACACCCCCTAAGGTGGACAAGGCGCTCACACGCTTATCCAAACAAGTGGCGTTACCCTCTCCTGAGATGGCCGCACTTAAGGATCCATCAGATAGAAAGATGGAAGTTATTCAAAAGAATATATACACACATGCAGGTGTTATACTACGACCAGCTATAGCAACTGCCTGGATGTGCAGTGCTGGAGTAGTTTGGTCAGAATCCCTGATTGAAAATATTGATACCCTAGATAGGGACAATGTTTTACTGTCGTTAGAACAAATAAAGGATGCATTTATCTATATGCGTGATGCACAGAGGGATATTTGCACACTGGCATCTCGGGTGAGTGCTATGTCCATTTCAGCCAGAAGAGCCTTATGGACACGACAGTGGACAGGCGATGCGGATTCAAAACGTCACATGGAGGTTTTGCCGTATAAAGGGGAGGAGTTATTTGGAGTTGGTCTATCAGACTTGGTGGCCACGGCTACTGCCGGGAAATCCACTTTTTTACCTCAAGTCACTCCCCAACAGAGAAAGGCACCGACCTTTCAACCGCAGCCTTTTCGCTCCTACAAAAATAAGAGAGCAAAGGGCTTGTCGTACCTGCCACGAGGCAGAGGAAGAGGGAAGAGACACCAACAGGCAGCTCCTTCCCAGGAACAGAAGCCCTCCCCGGCTCCTGCAAAAACCTCAGCATGACGCTGGGGCCTCTCAAGCGGACTCGGGGACAGTGGGGGGCCGTCTCAAAAATTACAGCGCGCAGTGGGCTCACTCGCAGGTAGACCTCTGGATCCTGCAGATAATATCTCAGGGGTACAGGTTGGAATTAGAGACGGATCCTCCTCATCGTTTCCTGAAGTCTGCCTTACCAACCGTCTCTTCCGAAAGGGAGAGGGTGTTGGAAGCCATTCACAAGCTGTACGCTCAGCAGGTGATAGTCAAAGTACCCCTATTACAACAAGGAAAGGGGTATTATTCCACTCTATTTGTGGTACCGAAGCCGGATGGCTCGGTAAGGCCTATTCTAAATCTGAAGTCCTTGAACCTCTACATAAAAAAGTTCAAGTTCAAGATGGAGTCACTCAGAGCAGTGATAGCGAACCTGGAAGAAGGGGACTTTATGGTATCCTTGGACATCAAGGATGCGTATCTACACGTTCCGATTTACCCCGCACACCAGGGGTACCTCAGGTTCATTGTTCAAAACTGTCACTATCAGTTTCAGACGCTGCCGTTCGGATTGTCCACGGCGCCTCGGGTCTTTACCAAGGTAATGGCCGAGATGATGATTCTTCTTCGAAGAAAAGGCGTATTAGTTATCCCATACTTGGACGATCTCCTAATAAGGGCAAGGTCCAGAGAACAGCTGGAGACAGCTTTAGCACTATCTCAAGAGGTGCTAAGACAACACGGGTGGATTCTGAATATTCCAAAATCCCATTTAATCCCGACAACTCGTCTGCTGTTCCTAGGAATGATTCTGGACACGGTTCAGAAAAAGGTTTTCCTTCCAGAGGGAAAAGCCAAGGAGTTATCCGATCTGGTCAGGAACCTCCTAAAACCAGGAAAAGTGTCAGTACATCAATGCACAAGAGTCCTGGGAAAAATGGTGGCTTCTTACGAAGCAATTCCATTCGGCAGATTCCATGCAAGAATATTCCAAAGGGATCTGTTGGACAAATGGTCAGGGTCGCATCTGCAGATGCACCTGCGAATAACCCTGTCACCAAAGACAAGGGTGTCACTTCTGTGGTGGTTGCAGAAGGCTCACCTATTAGAAGGCCGCAGATTCGGCATTCAGGATTGGATCCTGGTGACCACGGACGCCAGCCTGAGAGGCTGGGGAGCAGTCACACAAGGAAGAAACTTCCAGGGAGTATGGACGAGTCTGGAAAAGTCTCTTCACATAAACATTCTGGAACTAAGAGCAATCTACAATGCTCTAAGCCAGGCGGAACTTCTCCTGCAAGGAAAGCCGGTGTTGATTCAGTCGGATAACATCACGGCGGTCGCCCATGTAAACAGGCAGGGCGGCACAAGAAGCAGGAGTGCAATGGCAGAAGCTGCCAAGATTCTTCGCTGGGCGGAGAATCACGTGATAGCACTGTCAGCAGTGTTCATCCCGGGCGTGGACAACTGGGAAGCAGACTTCCTCAGCAGACACGATCTTCATCCGGGAGAGTGGGGTCTACATCCAGAAGTCTTCAACATGTTAATAGACCGTTGGGAAAGACCAATTGTAGACATGATGGCGTCTCGCCTCCACAAGAAACTGGACAAATATTGCGCCAGGTCAAGAGATCCACAGGCAATAGCTGTGGACGCACTGGTAACTCCTTGGGTGTACCAGTCAGTGTATGTGTTTCCTCCTCTGCCGCTCATACCAAAGGTATTGAAGATCATACGGCAAAGAAGAGTAAGAACAATACTAGTGGTTCCGGATTGGCCGAGAAGGACTTGGTATCCGGAACTTCAAGAGATGCTCACGGACGAACCGTGGCCTCTACCTCTGAGAAGGGACCTGCTACAGCAGGGTCCCTGTCTTTTTCAAGACTTACCGCGGCTGCGTTTGACGGCATGGCGGTTGAACGCCAGATCCTAAAAGGGAAAGGCATTCCAGAAGAAGTCATTCCTACCTTGATTAAGGCACGGAAGGAAGTCACCGTGAAACATTATCACCGCATTTGGCGAAAATATGTAGCGTGGTGCGAGGATCGGAGGGTTCCGACGGAGGAATTCCAACTGGGTCGTTTCCTACATTTCCTGCAATCAGGATTATCTATGGGTCTCAAATTGGGATCCATTAAGGTTCAAATTTCGGCCCTGTCAATATTCTTCCAAAAAGAATTGGCCTCTGTCCCTGAGGTCCAGACTTTTGTCAAGGGAGTACTGCATATACAGCCTCCTGTGGGGCCTCCGGTGGCACCGTGGGATCTAAATGTAGTTTTAGATTTCCTCAAATCCCATTGGTTTGAACCATTGAAAAAGGTGGATTTGAAATATCTCACATTGAAAGTGACTATGTTACTAGCCCTGGCCTCTGCCAGGAGAGTATCTGAATTGGCGGCTTTATCTTATAAAAGTCCTTATCTAATCTTCCATTCGGATAGGGCAGAACTGCGGACTCGTCCGCATTTTCTCCCTAAAGTGGTATCAGCATTTCATCTGAACCAACCTATTGTGGTGCCTGCGGCCACTAGCGACTTGGAGGACTCCAAGTTGTTGGACGTTGTCAGAGCCTTAAAAATATACATTGCAAGGACGGCTGGAGTCAGAAAATCTGACTCGCTGTTTATATTGTATGCACCCAACAAGTTGGGCGCACCTGCTTCTAAGCAGTCGATTGCTCGTTGGATTTGTAACACAATTCAACTTGCACATTCTGTGGCAGGCCTGCCACAGCCTAAAACTGTAAAAGCCCACTCCACAAGGAAGGTGGGCTCATCTTGGGCGGCTGCCCGAGGGGTCTCGGCATTACAACTCTGCCGAGCAGCTACGTGGTCGGGGGAGAACACGTTTGTAAAATTTTACAAATTTGATACCCTGGCAAAGGAGGACCTGGAGTTCTCTCATTCGGTGCTGCAGAGTCATCCGCACTCTCCCGCCCGTTTGGGAGCTTTGGTATAATCCCCATGGTCCTTTCAGGAACCCCAGCATCCACTTAGGACGATAGAGAAAATAAGAATTTACTTACCGATAATTCTATTTCTCGGAGTCCGTAGTGGATGCTGGGCGCCCATCCCAAGTGCGGATTATCTGCAATACTTGTACATAGTTATTGTTAACTAATTCGGGTTATTGTTAAGGAGCCATCTTTAAGAGGCCCTTTCTGTTGTCATACTGTTAACTGGGTTTAGATCACAAGTTGTACGGTGTGATTGGTGTGGCTGGTATGAGTCTTACCCGGGATTCAAAATGCCTCCCTTATTGTGTATGCTCGTCCGGGCACAGTACCTAACTGGAGTCTGGAGGAGGGTCATAGGGGGAGGAGCCAGTGCACACCACCTGACCTAGTAAAGCTTTACTTTTTTGTGCCCTGTCTCCTGCGGAGCCGCTATTCCCCATGGTCCTTTCAGGAACCCCAGCATCCACTACGGACTCCGAGAAATAGAATTATCGGTAAGTAAATTCTTATTATTGTTGCCGTATCGGCACATACAGTATTAAGTAACTGTGCCCGGAGAAATCCGTACTTTGCCTTCTGTCACCCAGTCTGTGGTTGCTGTCTCTTCCAGATGTCCTGTCACCCGGAACTGAACCGCTACATCCAGGACACACTGCACTGTGTGAAGCCGCTGATAGAGAAGGTGAGACGCCGGCCTGCGCTGGTCAGTGTGACGCCGGGAGTTATGTAGCGCTGTGTGTGAGACCTGGCTGTCCGGCTGTTGCTGAGATGTATTTCTATCATTGCAGAATGATGTGGAGAAAGTGGTGGTAGTGATCCTGGATAAAGAACACCACCCGGTGGAGAGATTTGTCTTTGAAATTGCGCAGCCGCCGCTCCTTTCTATCAGGTAATGAGGTCAGGAGAAGCTGATCCGCCGTGTACACCTGTATGTATAAAGTACATTACATCTGGTGCTGTTGAGGGTACTTGTGACACTATAACCTGTGCGTAAAACCGTGGTGTTTATATTATCACAAGTACCTTGAGTGCAGCAAATGTTTATGACACGCTCTGTTGGGCGCAGCTGACTTGTACAATTCGCAGCCAGCGAGCCGCCTACTGTCATTTGTCTTGTGAAGTCTAGAAAATAAAAGCTGAGATGTGGTTGGTCGCTATTGACAACACCATCCTCCCGTTGTTGTTTCCATCATTGCGCCACTTTTCACAGATACTCTTGGATGTACAGTATCTGCTGTGAGTTTCCGAGCAATACCGCCACCTAGTGTTTTCCCATTTCGAGGGAACCATCAGTCAGTAATTCTGTACAATGAATTACCAAAGACAATCGACTGGAGCTGAACTAGAGTGGCAGTACCAAGCTCCTTCAACGCGTTTTACTGTGCAAGACAGCGAAACGCGTTGGTGAAGAAGCTGGGTACTGCTACACATTGGATTACATCAGGAGATGAAGCCTAGAAGACCACTTGTGGGAACGTTTTGCTACACTAACAGAGAACAAGACTGGAGCTTTAAATAGGACTTTACATGGGTCCATTACAAGCTACAAGACCCCCAAGCTGGTAACATCTCTCCAGCAGTATTTCCTTCCCAGGACTGTGTCTCCATGGACTAACCCTGCACAGACTCCCAGCCCATACAATGACATTATCCACATTGCAGTGCTGATATACTGTTTGCCTTTTCCATATTATGTATTGTTTCTAACAAAAATGATTAGTTTTTCCGTTGCAACGTGTTTTATTGTACATATTGCTTCATGAACACGGTCTGTGACTACATGTTACTTGTTATATCACATCCAGCTTATTAACGCTGTTATAATCATTCATTCTACATTCTCTTCCTGTGTGGGGGTCAGTGAGTGTGATGATGGGGTGTGTGGGCGGAGTGTGATGATGGGGTGTTTGGGCGGAGTGTGATGATGGGGTGTGTGGGCGGAGTGTGATGACGGGGTGTTTGGGCGGAGTGTGATGACGGGGTGTTTGGGCGGAGTGTGATGATGGGGTGTGTGGGCGGAGTGTGATGATGGGGTGTGTGGGCGGAGTGTGATGATGGGGTGTGTGGGCGGAGTGTGATGATGGGGTGTGTGGGCGGAGTGTGATGATGGGGTGTGTGGGCGGAGTGTGATGATGGGGTGTGTGGGCGGAGTGTGATGATGGGGTGTGTGGGCGGAGTGTGATGATGGGGTGTGTGGGCGGAGTGTGATGATGGGGTGTGTGGGCGGAGTGTGATGATGGGGTGTGTGGGCGGAGTGTGATGATGGGGTGTGTGGGCGGAGTGTGATGATGGGGTGTGTGGGCGGAAGAGTTTTGTAAGTGCCCTGAATATTCCTGTGCTCTCTCCAGCTCAGACTCTCTGCTGTCTCATGTGGAACAGTTACTCCGAGCCTTCATCCTGAAGATCAGCGTCTGCGATGCCGTCCTAGACAACAACCCCCCGGGTAATGCTCCCCTAACATTCATCCATACCATTATAGCGTTACCTGCCACGTGCGCCACTTATACCATTATAGCTATACCTGCCACATGCGCCACTTATACCATTATAGCTATACCTGCCACATGCGCCACTTACACCATTATAGCTATACCTGCCGTGTGCGCCACTTATACCATCATAGCTATACCTGCCACATGCGCCACTTACACCATTATAGCTATACCTGCCACATGCGCCACTTACACCATTATAGCTATACCTGCCACATGCGCCACTTATACCATTATAGCTATACCTGCCACTTACACCATTATAGCTATACCTGCCACATGCGCCACTTACACCATTATAGCTATACCTGCCGTGTGCGCCACTTATACCATCATAGCTATACCTGCCACATGCGCCACTTACACCATTATAGCTATACCTGCCACATGCGCCACTTACACCATTATAGCTATACCTGCCACATGCGCCACTTATACCATTATAGCTATACCTGCCACATGCGCCACTTATACCATCATAGCTATACCTGCCGTGTGCGCCACTTATACCATCATAGCTATACCTGCCACATGCGCCACTTACACCATTATAGCTATACCTGCCGTGTGCGCCACTTATACCATCATAACTATACCTGCCACATGCGCCACTTACACCATTATAGCTATACCTGCCACGTTCGCCACTTACACCATTATAGCTATACCTGCCACGTTCGCCACTTACACCATTATAGCTATACCTGCCACATGCGCCACTTACACCATTATAGCTATACCTGCCATGTGCGCCACTTATATCATTATAGCTATACCTGCCACGTGCGCCACCTATAACATCATAGCTATACCTGCCACATGCGCCACTTACACCATTATAGCTATACCTGCCACATGCGCCACTTACACCATTATAGCTATACCTGCCATGTGCGCCACTTATACCATTATAGCTATACCTGCCATGTGCGCCACTTATATCATTATAGCTATGCCTGCCATGCGCGCCACTTATACCATTATAGCTATACCTGCCACATGCGCCACTTATACCATTATAGCTATACCTGCCATGCGCGCCACTTATACCATTATAGCTATACCTGCCATGTGCGCCACTTATACCATTATAGCTATACCTGCCACGTGCGCCACTTATACCATTATAGCTATACCTGCCATGCGCGCCACTTATACCATTATAGCTATACCTGCCATGTGCGTCACTTATACCATTATAGCTATACCTGCCACGTGCGCCACTTACACCATTATAGCTATACCTGCCATGCGTACCACTTTCTCTTACGTCCTAGAGGATGCTGGGGTCCACGTTAGTACCATGGGGTATAGACGGGTCCACCAGGAGCCATTGGCACTTTAAGAGTTTGAGAGTGTGGGCTGGCTCCTCCCTCTATGCCCCTCCTACCAGACTCAGTTTAGAAAATGTGCCCGGAGGAGCCGGTCACAGCTAGGGGAGCTCTACAGAGTTTTCCTAGTAAAATGTTATTTTAGAGTTTTTTATTTTACAGGGAGGCTGCTGGCAACAGCCTCCCTGCAGCGAGGGACTAAGGGGGGAGTAGTGTCCGCCCTGCGGGGTCTGAGCCACTTACTCCGCTGACTGGTCACTGAGCTCCAGAGGGGACAGATTGTTCCCCGCCACAGGGGATCGCTCACCCCAGCAGCATGCCGCCACCCCCTTACAGAGCTGAAGAATCGGTGGCGAGTGAGGTGCTGACCCCCCTAACAAGTGGGGGGTCGGTGTGAAGATGGCGGCAGCAGGGTAGGAGCGCAGTATTAACTGCTCTCCGGAAGGCTTAGCGGTACATGGTGCGGCGCTGTGAGGGGCGCCCTGAGCCAGCGCCTACACCCTACACTGGTCACACAGCCTGTCTGGGTCCCCGGATCCCAGCCAGCATCAATCCTCAGGCCAGTATAATCCTATGAAGAGCGGGAAGACAGCGCCATTTTGGGGGCGGAGCTTCTCCTCAGAGCGGACCCAGCAGCGTTCAGCGCCATTTTCCTGCCTGCACAGCGCTGACCAGGATAAAAGGTCCCTCCACAGCAGCTCCAGCTCTCTGTACACGGTACCAGGGGGCTGTAGAAGGGAGGGGAGGCTGTAATAAGACTGTGTCCTATTAAGGTGCACAGTCAGCGCTGACAAGGGGTCTCCCTTTGGTATAAAAGCGCTGGGTGTGGGTTGGCTCCAATCTCTGTCTCTCTTCCCATTCTTGGGGGTGAATCTCTGTCTCTGCCCTCCCGTGTGTGTGTGTGTGGGGGGGGGGGGGGGGGGGGGAGGAGTGTTTGATGGTCTCCTTTAGCTATGTCCAGGGATAATGTGTCATATGCTGCAGAGGATATGTCCTCACAGGATGATCCCATTCCATGTAATCAGGATTGCACTGGTTTAGCACAGATTCTAGCAAGGGAGTGGTTTTCCTATGTCAAGACTTGGATTTATCAGATTTCAGACAGGGTTGCAAGTAACGAATCTGCAACCCAGATATTACAGAGCTCTATGGCAGTATAACCAGTTTCTGGTACCTCAGGATGCCCCGTTATATACCCCCACAAACGTGCGCTTGTTCATGTCACGCAAGATGATACGGATACCGATTCTGACACCACAGATTGTGATGGGGATGTGTTGCGGGGGTCTGCCTCTATTGCAAAGGGGGTGCAGTTGATGATAGAGGCTATCAGGGATGTGTTGAATATTAATGATACCACACCTGAGCAGGTTGAGGAGGTTTTTTTTCACTGAAAATAAAAAGCCTCGCTAACCTTCCCTGCGTCAAAGGAATTGAATGCTATATTTGAGAAAGCATGGGAAAACCCTGAAAAGAAGTTTCAGATCCCTAAGAGGGTCCAGGTGACATTTCCTTTCCCTGAGGAGGATAGGAAAAAATGGGAAAACCGCCGATTGTTGACGCATCTGTGTCCAGACTCTCAAAAATGTGGATTTGCCTGTTCGGGGATCTACCGCCTTAAAGGAGCCAGCTGATCGAAAGATTGATAATACACTTAAATCAATGTACACGGCTTCTGAGGCCATATTACATCCCACTATTGCTAGTGCGTGGATTGCAAAGGCTATAGTAAAGTGGTCAGCCACCTTACTTGAGGATTTGGATACGATGGATAAGGGTGATGTTGAATTGTTTTTGCGTAACATTCACGATTCAGCAGGTTTTATGGTAGAATCCATGAAAGACCTGGGTTCCATGGCTGCGGGAATCTCTTCCATGTCTGTTTCAGCTCGTCGGGGACTGTGGCTGCGCCAGTGGTCGGCCGACGCGGAATCCAGGAAAAGCGTGGAGTCCCTACCCTATACAGGTCAGGCTCTCTTTGGGGAAGCTCTAGACGCGTGGATATCTACGGCTACAGCAGGTAAGTCTCAGTTTCTTCCCTCAGCTGCACCTGCTCCAAAGAAATCCTTCTCTTCATCAGCGTCACAGTCCTTTCGGACTAACAAGCCTAGAAAGGCCAAACCGTCCAATACCTTCTTTAGGGGAAGTCGAGTTAATTCCAGGAAACCTGCTGCCACAGGTTCCCAGGAACAAAAGCCTGTTTCAGGTACGCCAAAGTCCTCCGCATGCCAGTGGACCGAGCGGCCTGGAGATGGGGCCAGTGGGAGCGACAGTTCAGTCACATCTGGGTATCGTCTGGCCTGGATCCCTAGGTGATAGATATTGTATCCCAGGGATACAGGCTGGAATTTCAAAATCTCCCTCCTCACCCATTTTTCAAATCAGGCTTGCCAGTTCTACTGGCAGACAGAACTGTCCTACAAGAGGCTGTCCAGAAGTTGGTGGAGGCACAGGTCATTGTGCCAGTTCCTCCTCATCTGCAAACCACAGGTTACTATTCGAACCTTTTTGCGGTACCGAAACCGGATGGTTCGGTCAGGCCCATTCTGAACCTAAAATCACTGAACCCTTTCTTAAGGAGTTCAAGTTCAAAATGGAGTCTCTCCGGGCGGTGATATCAGGTTTGGAAGAGGGGGAATTCCTGGTGTCCCTGGATATCAAAGATGCGTACCTCCACATTTCGATTTGGCTGCCGCATCAAGCTTATCTCAGTTTTGCATTACTGGACTGTCATTTCCAGTTCCAGGCCCTGCCATTCGGCCTCTGAACAGCACCAAGGGTGTTCACCAAGGCGATGGCAGAGATGATGGTTCTCCTCCGCAAACAAGGGGTGAACATCATTCCATATCTGGACGATCTGCTAATAAAGGCATCGTCCAAGAAGAGTCTGTTGCAGTCCATCATTCTCACAACCCAACTACTCAGACTCCACGGTTAGATTCTGAACCTTCCAAAATCACATTTGGAACCAACCCAGAGGTTGTCCTTTCTGGGGATGATCCTCGACACAGAAGTGCAGAGGGTGTTTCTCCCGCAGGAAAAGGCGTTGGTGATACAAACAATCGTCCGGGATGTCCTGAAGCCAGCCCGGGTGTCTGTTCATCAATGCATTCGCCTATTGGGAAAGATGGTGGCCTCTTACGAGGCTCTGCAGTTCGGGAGGTTTCACGCTCGGGCCTTCCAACTGGATCTCCTGGACAAGTGGTCGGGATCCCATCTACACATGCACCAGAGAATTCGTCTGTCGCCAAAGGCCAGGATTTCACTCCTCTGGTGGCTCCAATTGCCTTACCTTCTAGAGGGCCGCAGGTTCGGGATTCAGGACTGGGTCCTTCTAACCACGGATGCGAGCCTCCAGGGCTGGGGCTCAGTCATTCAGGGGGAAACCTTCCAAGGAAGGTGGTCAAGTCTGGAGGCCGGCCTGCCGATCAACCTCCTGGAACGAAGAGCTGTCTACAACGGTCTTATTCAGGCGGCCCAGCTTCTAAAAAATCGGGCCATTCAAGTACAGTCGGACAATGTAACGACGGTGGCTTACATAAACCGACAGGACAGAACGAAGAGCAGAGCTGCAATGGCAGAGGTAACAAGAATCATCCTCTGGGCAGAAAGACACGCGTTTGCGCTCTCAGCAATCTTCATTCCGGGAGTGGACAACTGGGACTTCCTCAGCAGACATGATCTCCATCCAGGAGAGTGGGGACTCCATCCGGAGGTGTTCAAGGAAATAACAGACCTTTGGAGGTTACCCCAAATAGACATGATGGCCTCTCGTCTCAACAAGAAGCTTCGACGCAGACACTGTCTAGGGCATGTGAGAGTCACAGTAGCGGCTCTACAGAGCTGCCATCTGTGAAGCTCCTGCCGCCTACGGAGACTCGCCTGTCGTTGTTCCTAGCTGTCCCCCGCGTCTGGTCACTGGCTTCTCTCCCTTATCCTCCGTGTAGCGGTTGCTGTCCATGTAGCGGTTGCTAGGTAACGCCGCTGGTTTCCGGATTCTTCAGTCACGTGACCTGGTCTTTAGGTTCCTTCCGTATTGAGCGCTCTGTTAAAGTCGGTTCTTTTAGTCGAATGTGTTGCACAAATTAGCTCCAACGCGTTTCAGCCTCTGTGAGGCCTTCCTCTGGGAGAAATGAATAGTGACGATCAATACACATTTATTCATCATTATACACATAGTCAGGATTGAGCGCAGTACTAAGACAGAATATTGTGTTCCAGTCGGTGTACGTGTTTCCACCACTTCCACTCATTCCAAGAGTACTAAAGCTCGTAAGGAGGACAAGAGTTCAAGCGATCCTCATTGCTCCAGACTGGCCAAGGCGAGCTTGGTATGCGGACCTTGCAGGAAGAGCTGAGGCCTATTCCTCTGCGGGAGGACCCGCTACAGCAGGGGCCGTTCGCCTATCAAGACTTACCGCGGCTACGTTTGACGGCATGGAAGTTGAGCGCCTGATACTTGCTCGGTAGGGCATTCCGAAGAAGGTCATTCCTACCCTGATACAGGCTAGGAAAGGGGTAACGTCTAAACATTACCATCGTATTTGGAAGAAATATGTCTCTTGGTGTGAATCCAGGAAATTTCCTGCGGTGGAGTTTCAACTAGGACGTTTTCTTCTCTTCCTGAAAGCAGGAGTGGATATGGGCCTGTGGTTGGGATCTCTGAAGGTCCAGATTTCGTCCCTGTCCATTTTTTTCCAGAAACAATTTGCTGCCCTCCCTGAGGTTCAGACCTTTTTGAAGGGAGATCTGCACATCCAACCTCCCTTTTACCGCCTACGGCGCCTTGGGACCTTAACTTGGTGTTGCAGTTTCTCCAGTTGGAGTGGTTTGAGCCTCTACAGGAGGTTGAGGTCAAATTTCTTACATGGAAGGTTGTCACGTTGTTGGCCTTAGCTTCTGCTAGACGTGTGTCAGAATTGGGAGCTTTGTCCTGTAAAAGCCCCTACTTGATCTTCCACGAAGATAGAGCTGCTCTCAGAACACGTCAGCAGTTTCTTCCGAAGGTTGTGTAGGCATTTCATATCAACCAACCTATTGTGGTGCCAGTGGCTACTGACTCCTCAATTTCATCAAAGTCCTTGAATGTTGTAAGGGCTCTGAAGATATATGTGAAGAAGACTACTCGTCACAGGAAATCGGACTCTCTGTTTGTCCTGTATGATCCCAAGAAAATTGGGTGCCCTGCTTCTAAGCAGACGATCTCTCGCTGGATCAGGTTCACTATCCAGCATGCGTATTCTACAGCAGGCTTGCCGTGTCCTACGTCTGTCAAGGCCCGCTCTACTCGTAAGGTGGGGTCTTCCTGGGCGGCTGCCCGGGGGTATCTCTGCGTTACAACTTTGCCGAGCGGCAACTTGGTCTGGGTCGAACACGTTTGCAAAGTTCTACAAGTTCGATACTTTGGCCTCTGATGATCTGAAGTTAAGTCAATCAGTTCTGCAGGAGCCTCCGCGCTCTCCCTACCATTTTGGGAGCTTTGGTACATCCCCATGGTACTAATGTGGACCCCAGCGTCCTCTAGGACGTAAGAGAAAATAGGATTTTGGTACCTACCGGTAAATCCTTGTCTCGTAGTCCGTAGAGGATGCTGGGCGCCCGCCCAGCGCTTCGTTCTCCTGCAAATGTTATTTGGTTCAGTACAACTTCGTTTTAGTTGAGTATTGCATTGTTACTTGGTAAGTAATGTTTCAGCTGTTGCTGAGTGGTTCAAGCTAGTTGTCTTGACGTGCCTTGTATGTGTGAGCTGGTATGAATCTCCCCACTATCTGTGTATAATCCTTCTCTCGAAGATGTCCGTCTCCTCGGGCACAGTTTCTAGACTGAGTCTGGTAGGAGGGGCATAGAGGGAGGAGCCAGCCCACACTCTCAAACTCTTAAAGTGCTAGTGGCTCCTGGTGGACTCGTCTATACCCCATGGTACTAATGTGGACCCCAGCATCCTCTACGGATTTACCGGTAGGTAATCAAAATCCTATTGATACCATCATATATGTATTGCAGGTTGCACATTCACTTTACTAGTCCATACGAGAGAAGCAGCTACAAGGAATATGGAGAAGATTCAGGTTATTAAGGTAAATGACAGGGACTCGCTAATGAGTTCTTCCATACACTCATCCCTCCGTGTTCTGTGATTTCCTGGGATGCAGAGTTGTTTTTATTGTATTCACTCGGCTACATGCTTTTTTGTTGAACAATTAATAAAAGTTTGTGACCAACGTGCTGAAGTCACAGCTGTGTTATATTGATGAAATAGGGTGTAGTATGTTATGTCGGCAGTTGGGGCTCCCGGTGGCCAGCATACCGGCGCAGGAATCCCGACCGCCGGCATACCGACAGGTGGGTGAGCGCAAGTGAGCCCCTTGCAGGCTCGCTGTGCTCGTAACGCTGCGCGCTATCTATTCTCCCTCCAGGGGGGTCGTGGACCCCCAAGAGGGAGAAAAGCTGTCGGCGTGACGGCGGTCAGGATTACGGCGCCGGTATGCTGGATGTTGGAAGCCCGGCCGCCGTCAAACTGAAGACCACCCAATGAAATATGTTACTAAATGCTGAACTCCATTACAAAATCAAGCAATTCAATTGCGATTGTATCGCGGAAAATTCAAATAGAGGTTGACCTCTCCTTGGCTGCGTAAGCAGGGGTACCGCCACCATGTTTCCATCGCAGGCAACGTCATCGGGCGGCCCCAAAAACTGCCATGACATGCATGCATTTCCTGCACTACGCCCCCCCCCCCCCCAACGCCTCGCCGACGCCCCCGGACGCCAGTTGCCTGTGAATCACTATGCAATTGCATAGTGTATGGGTGCAAATGCGCACTACAGCTGCTGTGCGTGCGCAAGCCCCTCGGGACGCAGCCGTGCATGCGAATGCAGCGGCTGTGTCCCACTCTGAATAAGGCCTTGGTTCCGGTGCCGTGTCTCTAGCTCTGCTGTAGGCTGTGTACGGCGGACAGATCTGGCTGCGCACCACGTGGGGAGGGAGAACTGGTGACGTCAGCTGTGTGCTGTCCTGTCTGTCTTACTAGAGCGCTCACGTGGTGGACAGTTACATTATAACATGGCTATTATTCAGGAAACGCATGCTGAGTCTTGTCCTCTCCATGATGCCGGAATAATGATGGATGTGTTTGTTCCGCTGGATCTCGTACACTGCGCTGTACATTGTGTGGGGGCAGAACAGCGGCTGCCTCAAACCTGTCAGGTGTTGGGAGGAGGGAGGGATTCAGGAGACCTGTGTCGGGAGGGGATGGTATCGGGATCTCATTGCTTGGGATGCCGCCGGTCAGAACACCCTGAGCGCCATCCCAACACACCGCATCCTGACACCTACCAGGTAAGTATTCTAACCCTAACCCTCAACTCCCCCCACCACGAAGCCTAACCTTCCCCGGTGGTGCGTAAACCGAACCCCCCCGGACCTAACCCTAACCTTCCCCTCCCCACGCAGCCTAAACCATATCTCCCCCCCCCCCCCCCCCCACCCAGCCTAGTCCTAACCTTCCCCTCCCCACGCAGCCTAAACCATATCCCCCCCCCCAGCCTAGTCCTAACCTCCCCACGCTGCCTAAACCTTACCCCCCCAACCTAACCCTAACCTTCCCCTCCCCACGCAGCCTGAATCGTACCCCCCCAGCCTAGCCCTAACCTTCCCCTCCCCACGCAGCCTAAACCATATCTCCCCCCCCCCCCCCCAGCCTAGTCCTAACCTTCTCCCCACGCTGCCTAAACCTTACCCCCCCCAACCTAACCCTAACCTTCCCCACGCAGCCTGAATCGTACGCCCCCCAGCCTAGCCCTAACCTTCTCCTCCCCACGCTGCCTAAACCTTACCCCCCCAGCCTAACCCTAACCTTCCCCTCCCCACGCAGCCTAAACCATACCCCCCCAAGCCTAACCCTAACCTTCCCCTCCCCACGCAGCCTAAACCATACCCCCCCAGCCTAACCCTAACCTTCCCCTCCCCACGCAGCCTAAACCATACCCCCCCAGCCTAACCCTAACCTTCCCCTCCCCATGCAGCATAAACCATACCCCCCCAGCCCTAACCCTAACCTTCCCCACGCAGCCTAAACCATACCCCCCCGACTTAACTCTAACCTTCCCCTCCCCACACAGCCTAAACCATAACCCCCCCCAGCCTAACCCTAACCTTCCCCACGCAGCCTAAACCATACCCCCCCCGACCTAACCCTAACCTTCCCCACGCAGCCTGAATCGTACGCCCCCCAGCCTAGCCCTAACCTTCTCCTCCCCACGCTGCCTAAACCTTACCCCCCCAGCCTAACCCTAACCTTCCCCTCCCCACGCAGCCTAAACCATACCCCCCCAAGCCTAACCCTAACCTTCCCCTCCCCACGCAGCCTAAACCATACCCCCCCAGCCTAACCCTAACCTTCCCCTCCCCACGCAGCCTAAACCATACCCCCCCAGCCTAACCCTAACCTTCCCCTCCCCACGCAGCATAAACCATACCCCCCCAGCCCTAACCCTAACCTTCCCCACGCAGCCTAAACCATACCCCCCCGACTTAACTCTAACCTTCCCCTCCCCACACAGCCTAAACCATAACCCCCCCCAGCCTAACCCTAACCTTCCCCACGCAGCCTAAACCATACCCCCCCCGACCTAACCCTAACCTTCCCCTCCCCACATAGCCTAAGCCATAACCCCTCCCCCCCCGACCTAACCCTAGCCTTCCCCTCCCCACGCAGCCTAAACCATAACCCCCCCCAGCCTAACCCTAACCTTCCCCACGCAGCCTAAACCATACCCCCCCCGACCTAACCCTAACCTTCCCCTCCCCACATAGCCTAAGCCATAACCCCTCCCCCCCGACCTAACCCTAGCCTTCCCCTCCCCACGCAGCCTAAACCATACCCCCCCAGCCTAACCCTAACCTTCCCCTCCCCACGCAGCCTAAACCATACCACACCCCCAGCCTAACCCTAACCTTCCCTTCTCCACGCAGCCTAAACCATAACCCCCCCCCGACCTAACCCTAACCTTCCCCTCCCCATGCAGCCTAGACCATAACCCCCCTCACCGACCTAACCCTATTCTTCCCCTCCCCACGCAGCCTAAACTATACCCCCCCAGCCTAACCCTAACCTTCCCCTCCCCACGCAGCCTAGACCATAACCCCCCTCACCGACCTAACCCTAACCTTCCCCTCCCCACGCAGCCTAAACTATACCCCCCCCAGCCTAACCCTAACCTTCCCCTCCCCACGCAGCCTAAACTATACCCCCCAGCCTAACCCTAACCTTCCCCTCCCCACGCAGCCTAAGCCATAACCCCTCCCCCCCAGACTAACCCTAACCTTCCCCTCCCCACACAGCCTAAACTATACCCCCCCAGCCTAACCCTAACCTTCCCCTCCCCACGCAGCCTAAACCATACCCCCCCAAGCCTAACCCTAACCTTCCCCTCCCCATGCAGCCTAAACCGTACCCCGCAGCCTAACCCTAACCTTCCCCTCCCCACGCAGCCTAAACCATACCCCCTTAAGCCTAACCCTAACCTTCCCCTCCCCACGCAGCCTAAACCATACCCCCCCAGACTAACCCTAACCTTCCCCTCCCCACGCAGCCTAAACCATACCCCCCCAGCCTAACCCTAACCTTCCCCTCCCCATGCAGCCTAAACCATACCCCCCCAGCCTAACCCTAACCTTCCCCTCCCCACGCAGCCTAAACCATACCCCCCCCGACCTAACCCTAACCTTCCCCTCCCCACGCAGCCTATACCATACCCCCCCAGCCTAACCCTAACCTTCCCCTCCCCACGCAGCCTATACCATACCCCCCCAGCCTAACCCTAACCTTCCCCTCCCCACACAGCCTAAACCATACCCCTCCAGCCTAACCCTAACCTTCTCCTCCCCACGCAGCCTAAACCATATCCCCCCCCTGCCTAACCCTAACCTTCCCCTCCCCACGCAGCCTATACCATACACCCCCCCCAGTCTAACCCTAACCTTCCCCTCCCCATGCAGCCTAAACCGTAGCCCCCAGCCTAACCCTAACCTTCCCCTCCCCACGCAGCCTATACCATACCCCCTCAGCCTAACCTTCCCCTCCCCACGCAGCCTAAACCATACCCCCCCGACCTAACCCTAACCTTCCCCTCCCCACGCAGCCTATACCATACCCCCCCAGCCTAACCCTAACCTTCCCCTCCCCACGCAGCCTAAACCATACCCCTCCAGCCTACCCTTCTCCTCCCCACACAGCCTAAACCATACCCCTCCAGCCTACCCTTCTCCTCCCCACGCAGCCTAAACCATATCCCCCCCCTGCCTAACCCTAACCTTCCCCTCCCCAAGCAGCCAAAACCATAATCCCCTTTCCACCCCCCCCACACTACACCATCTGTGCTGCCTGTGTATCGTAGCCACTTACTGGGAGGTAGATACTGTCCATGAATCCATCCGGCTGTACAGTGACCTCACTACATATTCCTTCCCATTCCTCGCTGTACAGGCGGTAGCGCACGCCGCAGTCTCCTCACGTGTCCTTGTTTCCGCAGGATTTTCCCTGGATCCTGGCTGACGAGCAGGACGTACACATGCAGGAACCTCGCCTTATACCCCTGAAGACCATGACCTCCGATATCCTGAAGGTGAGCAGCACAGGGCGCGCTGGGTCTCCATGCCGCGTGTTTGCTGCGCCACCTCACGCTGGTCGTTCCTGTGCGGTAATATAGCATCCGTAAAATGCTGCCACGTTTATTTACTACTTATTATTAAACGTTAAATCCTTTTTGATGATTCTGATCACTAAAGGTGTTCAAATGTTAATACTTGTGTTTCAGCGCTGCCGTTACTTTATTATAGCGCAGCTAGGCTCCACCCAACGCCAAATGTTCGTTAGTTTTGTGTCGGATCCTTTTTCTAAAGCCCCTCTGGACCATAATATGTGCTGGACGGTATGTCTCCCTTCTATAGCATTCAGTAATGAGCTGGAAGTGGGCAGGACCGGCCAGTGTGAAACCTCTTCCCCGCCCCCTGCGCAGTGTCACCTGACCCAGCTCTGCACATGATGGGGATTTCCTTACTGACTTAGTGTTCATTCTAGCACCCTGCACCTATCAAAATCCGTGCAGTTCTTTTTTCCTGCCAGGGGTTTCACTCTCTGCTGTGGTGCTTCTCCACACACTCTGATCTGTAACTGAGTGCTGTGATACAGACCTGTGTGTGCTGAGAAGCACCAGAGGAGAGAGCGCCACCCCAGGCAGGACAGAGGAACTGCACAGGATGTGAAAGGTGCAGGGTGCTAGAATGTGAAAGGTGCAGGGTGCTAGAATGTGAAAGGTGCAGGGTGCTAGAATGAACACTACTGATTGTAGTGCACCCTGCCACAAGCGCGGCGTAGTATCTCTAGGGTACTCCGTATCTGCAGCTGCTAGTGGTATGTTAGAGGCCAGCAATGGTGACCTCAGCAGGAACACAACTGGTTCTCACAACGTGCTGCTTCCCTTCTGTCTTCCCTCAGATGCAGCTCTATGTGGAAGAGCGAGGGCAGAAGAACGCCTGAGGCCCGGTCCAGCAACTCCTCATCATCACATCCGGATGTCCAGGAGGCACCCCGACACCAGGCGTGAAGTATCGCCAGTGCAGACTGTAACGGAGGAAATACATGTATGGAAGAGTCTGATATGTGTCGCCGGGCCTGGAGATTGCGTGTTACTTCTTCCCGGGATCGTCAGATCCAACCCTCGTACCTGTAATTAGAAGTATTCCTTCTGCTCTGCGCATAAAGAACGGGCGCGATGTCCAGCAGAGAGGAAATACTCTGCCCAACGTTTGGTGACAAAACCAGAGATTGTTACTGGCAGAATTGTGTTATGCCAGGACTCCCAGGAAGTGACATCACAGCGTCTGGCGGGACGGGGTCAGAGATCATAGCGACGCCCGGATACCTGCTCACATCCAGCGTTTATTACCACCTCTCCTCGTAACTGACCCGCACTCGTCTATGTTATTTATTGTATGTGTGTCCCGTACTGTGTTATACACCGGCCAGTCCTACACACTCGCTTATTACAAGAAATATATATCGTATTTGCAAGCGCATAACTTTGCTTTTTAGTAAGACGCACCAACATAAGTCCATCCTCACGCCCAGAGTCTTTCTCTAATCCCAGAATATTGGATGCATCTCGTGAGTAAGGGGGGGGACATTAGAAATGGTTTTATTTAATGTGGCATTATAAATGTTTATATGACATTATGTAGAAAGCTTTTGTTATAATAATAGTAAAATATTATTTATATAGCGCTCTTTCTCCAACAGGACTCAAGGCGCTTTACAGACATCAAACACAATGCACATAGGGGGTCATTCCGAGTTGATCGCTCCCTAGCAGTTTTTAGCAGCCGTGCAAACGCTATGCCGCCGCCCACTGGGAGTGTATTTTAGCTTAGCAGAAGTGGGAACGAAAGGATCGCAGAGCAGCGACAAAAAAATTTTGTGCAGTTTTAGAGTAGCTCAAAACCTACTCAGCGCTTGCGATCACTTCAGACTGTTGACGTCACGAACACGCCCTGCGTTCGCCCAGCCACGCCTGCGTTTTTCCTGGCACGCCTGCATTTATCCGATCACTCCCTGAAAACGGTCAGTTGACGTCCAGAAACGCCCACTTCCTGTCAATCACTCTGCGGCCAGCAGTGCGACTGAAAAGCTTCGCTAGACCCTGTGTGAAACTACCTTGTTTGTTGTAATAGTACTTCACGCGTGCGCATTGCGCCGCATGCGCAGAAGTGCCGATTTTTTGCCTCATCGCTGCACAGCGAACGAATGCAGCTAGCGAACAACTCGGAATTACCACCCTAATACAGAAGATGTAAGTAATACAGCAGTAGACAAGCCACACAGACATAAAATAGAGCGCACAGTGCAGAGCTGGTGTAGTAGGGTAATAACTTCCACGGGTTGTGTATTCCACCCTCTCAAGGTACCTTGTGAAGCAGCCATTTTGGGTGCGCTGAGAAGGATTACCTTGGATGGTATAGTCTACCCCTAGAAGAGATGACACAAAATGGAGTGATTGCAGGGTCTTAACGCTTGCAGTTGGGTTCTAGCCAAACCGCCAGGTCCATGTATTTCTCTTACGTCCTAGAAGATACTGGGGTTCCATTTAGTACCATGAGGTATAGACTGGTCCACTAGGAGCCGTGGGCACTTTAACAATTTGATAGTGTGGGCTGGCTAATCCCTCTATGCCCCTCCTACCGGTCACGCTTATCGAAGCTCCTAAAGAGATTTCTGCATTTATTTTATCTGTTTGTTATTTTCAGGCAGGACTGGTTGGCACCAGACTGCCTGCTTCGTGGGACTTAGGGGGGGGCAACCTCTAGAAGGGTTAATGGTCCCGTTCCCTGCTGACAGGACACTAGCTCCTGAGGGAACTATTCGCAAGCCCCACCACGGCGAGCGTACATTCCCGCAGCACGCCGCCACCCCTAACCGAGCCAGAAGAGTGTTGAGTACTAAGCTAGCGTCCCGGCTAGCGGGTCGCCGGCCATTATGGTGGCATGAGGGTACAGAGACGCACGGCTTCTAACCGGGACGGACTGCGTCTCCAGACTCAGTACACAACTGCGTCTCAGTACACTACACAGTACCCACACAGGCAAACACAGCCTTAAAACGGTTCTCTCTATTTTAAGCACAAGAATTACCTCAGACAGTATAAAAAAGCGGGAAGACCGCGCATCATTGAAGGGGCGGGGCTTCACTATGAGAGGATCCAGCAGCGCACAGGCGCCATTTCTTTTTCATCCACTGGAGTACTCTTGGGATATGGACGGTGTTAGCAGGACAGGCACTGAATATTGAAATTTAGTAACTCTCCTCCCCTGCATACTCCCATACTGCCTCAGTGTTTTTTCGGTGCTCACAGGAGTGAAGGCACGAGTGGTTCTTCCACACATACTTCAAATTTTTTTTTTTTTAATTCATATTTTTGTTACACATCCCTTCCCAGCTTAACAGGAAGTGTGGGTCCGGGATAGTACACGCTGCAAGAAGCAGCTACTGGCGTGTCGGTCCTCACACAGAGCACCCTCACAACCAACAGCAGCTCAGGCTGACCTGCAGGAAAGGATGGACGGAGCTTACAGAAGAAGCCCCGTCATAGCCCTCACTACAGGAGATCAGGTATGCTGGGGGATGGGGCGCCGCTGTGTGGGGTACGTGCTGCCTTATATGCGCCGCCCGCACCCGCCACTGCTTACAGTAAGGTACTCAGCCGCCCGCCAGAGCCGCTCAGAGCTGCCGCACGCAACTCAGAGCCGCCGGCCGCACTTCTAAACCACCGCTCCCCGGCTCTAGACAACGCGCTCCCTACACCCGCTCCCGTCCGCTGGAGAGGCAGCGGTACACGGAGTTCAAGGGGGGGGGGAGACATCTGTCCTCACAGGTAGCGCAGCTGCAGGGGGTGGGTGGGGGGGGAGTGTATTGCCCTTCGCAGCAGCAATATAGCAAGGCTGCATGGGGTTACAAGAAATATTGCATAGGCTGTTAAGTCTATATTAGCAGGGTTAGTTACAGGTTATAAATGTCTTTAGGTATGTATTTATACCCTGCAATGTGATTATGTCTGTAAGCAGGGCATGGAGGACATTTTAACCATGTTTCCTGTTCTACAACACTACTCCACCGGATGGCGCAGGGGTGTTAGTGGGAATTTTGGATCATGTTTCTTATAGTACTGGCCACATGCACTGCACTTCGGCCGTAGACACACCTTAGTAATTTTACTGAGTCGTGCGAGCTGTCTGTCTTTGTATATTTGTGTTGTCTGTCTGCATAATGAGTAAGGCACCAGCAATAACAAAAAAACAGTTTCACTGCAATGTCTGTAAGTGTGTGTTACCGGATGGGTCTACCACATGCACAGTATGTTTTGTAAATTCAGCTACAAATACGATTTCTACTCCGGTTTCATCCCCGGATCCTCATTGGGCAATATTAGCGGATGTAATGGCTGGGTTGCAATCAGAATTGGCCGCCGCTCGCCACAAGCGGGAGGCGGCAAGATCGGAGTCTCGGGTGAGACCGCCAGAGATACCAGAAGGGTCTCAGCCTTTGCCAAGGTCCAAGTCCACTTCGGGTAGAAAGGATCATTTTCATTTGTCTTATGATTTACCAGTTTCTGCTATGTTGCATTCTGACGATTCTATGCCAGACCTCACTGCGCAAGATGAGGGTGAGGAGGGCGAATTGGAACAGCAGTCAGATAGTGAGGATATTGACAGCCCGGGTATTGATAATCTCATCAGGGCAGTGCGTCAGTCTCTGAAGTTTACAGAGACTGAAGAACCTCTAACAAATGATGAGGTGGTATTTACTAAACGACACAGATCTCCAGTGTGTTTTCCTTTTTCGGAATCTATTAATAAGATGTTAATAGAGGCTCGGAAGAATCCGGATTAACGGTTTTCTATACCTCGCCGATTTAAGTCTAGTTACCCGTTTCCAGAGTCGGTGACATGTACATGGGAGAATCCGCCAATGGTGGATTCGTCTGTGTCAAAACTTACTAAAAAATTAACCATTCCAGTACCAACTGCTACTACGCTTCAAGGCCCGTCAGAGTGTAAACTAGAAGCTATGCTGAAGTCGATGTATACAGCAGCAGGGGTGCTGCTTAGACCTGGTTTGGTTGGCATTTGGGTAACTAAGGCGCTAATTGTATGGATAACAGAACTCAGGTCCGCCCTACAAAATGACCACCTTATACTTCTCGCTGATCATATCTGGGAAGCTGCTGATTATCTATGTACAGCTTCTACGGACGTCTGTCAGGTCAGTTCTCGCCGTTCAGCGTCACTAGTTACGGCACGACGAGCACTATGGCTGCGTTCTTGGCAGGCGGAGGCAGAGGTCAAGAGAGGAATAGAAGCATTACCTTACGGTGGCGAGAAATTGTTTGATCCTGAATTGGGTAAATGGATTTCTGAGGCCACGGGGGGCAAGTCTGTTTTCCTACCATTGCCTCCAACGGTACCTAGACGGAAATACTCTGGACCAGCGTTCAAATCCTTAAGACCTCAGCCCTTTCGAGGCCGTGGTAGAGGAACAACCACACCTGGTAGACGAGGTCGAGGACGTGGTTTTCAACAAACCACCACCCGTCGTCAGGACGCTAAGGTCACCAACAAGCCAGTGGCATGACAGGCTCCCAGGCCATCTCGGATCTCCAGTTGTGGGGGCACGCCTTCAGACGTTCCATTTGGCGTGGTTCCAGACATCCACAGATGGGTGGATCCGCAATTTAGTGTTAAAAGGTTACAAAATAGAGTTCGACTGTCTCCCACCAGTGCGGTTTTTCAAGACCGGACTGCCTGTTTCAGAAGACTAGAAGGTGGTTCTGCAAATTGCCATTCAGTCTCTGCTAGATTCAGCAGTTTTGATTCCGGTCCCTGTTCACCAACAAGGTCAGGGTTATTATTCCAGTCTTTCTGCTGCCGGGTACACTGGGCTCCACAAGGATTGGACAATGGGGTGTAGAGTAGGATCTTGATCCGAGGCACCAACAGGCTCAAAGCTTTGACTGTTCCCAGAATGCACAGCGCCGCCTCCTATATCACCCCGCCTCCCAGCACAGGAGCTCAGTTTTGTAAGTTGGTGCTGCAGTAAGCAGGCACTTAACAGAGGGGCTGCTCCAAGCAGCCCTAAGAAAAGCTTTTTATGAGGTAAAAAGTGAAGACTTCAAGGGCAGCAGCGGTGGTAAATGTCTTGTGACATTCACTGCTGCAGCTCCAGCTCTCCCCAGCGGCGCTGTACACTCCCGAGCCCTGGTTGCCGGGTACCTACAGCGGAGGCTCCGGTTTTCTTCAAGTTAGACACACACGGCTGGGGTTTTCCAGGATCGCATGGCTGCGCTTCGGGAGGTGGTGAGTGGGTCTAGCTTGTGGGACCCGGTCTTTATCGTGATCCGGCGCGGTCAGTGGACACTGTGGCAGTACAGGCGATCCCACTAGAACACCAGGGCATGGGCGCAGGTCAATTTTTCTCTCTAAACCAATTCTTACATCGCCCACAGTACCCGGTGGTTTTGCCAGCAGAGGGGATAAGGCTAAGACCTGAAGCCCCTCCCCCAGCCCCAGGGCGCCATTTCTAGCAAGTGTCCCCGCCCTGGAGCTGCATATCTGTCTTACTGCTGCGGGGTACACTGGGCTCCACAAGGATTGGACAATGGGGGTGTAGAGTAGGATCTTGATCCAAGGCACCAGCAGGCTCAAAGCTTTGACTGTTCCCAGAATGCACAGCGCCGTCTCCTATATCACCCCGCCTCCCAGCACAGGAGCTCAGTTTTGTAAGTTGGTGCTGCAGTAAGCAGGCACTTAACAGAGGGGCTGCTCCAGGCAGCCCTAAGAAAAGCTTTTTATGAGGTAAAAAGTGAAGACTTCAAGGGCAGCAGCGGTGGTAAATGTCTTGTGACATTCACTGCTGCAGCTCCAGCTCTCCCCAGCGGCGCTGTACACTCCCGAGCCCTGGTTGCCGGGTACCTACAGCGGAGGCTCCGGTTTTCTTCACGTTAGACACACACGGCTGGGGCTCTCCAGGATCGCGTGGCCGCGCTTCGGGAGGTGGTAAGTGGGTCCCGCTTGCGGGACCCGGTCTTTATCGCGATCCGGCGCGGTCAGTGGGAGGCGGGCCGCGCGCGCTGGCGGTGGACACTGTGGCAGTACAGGCGATCCCATTAGATCACCAGGGCATGGGCGCAGGTCAGGTTTTCTCTCTAAACCAATTCTTATATCGCCCACAGTACCCGGTGGTTTTGCCAGCAGAGGGGATAAGGCTTAGACCTGAAGCCCCTCCCCCAGCCCCAGGGCGCCATTTCTAGCAAGTGTTCCCGCCCTGGAGCTGCATATCTGGCTTTTCCTCACTCCCTGTCAGTGTCTGCGCGCCATTACTCCTCAGCTCACTGTTCCTGGGACTGCTTGGGCAAATCCTCCTATGCAAAGCCGCCTGGTTGTCAGCGCTGTGCCTTTACATGACACTTAAGTATTCTACCTGCCTTTTTAGACAGTGTTAGTAAGAAAGAGTGCATTTAGTCAGGGTTTTATACTACAATTACCCTGTGATATACATCCAGTTCTTACTGTGTACTGTTATATCTATTGTTATATAGCTGTGTAAGCTAGTCCAGTGCAGTATTATTGTCAGTAATAACCTCTGCATTGTACAAACTGTGACTATCTGTGTGTGCATTAGATAGCTGAGTGGTGTCCATCTCGTGTCTTTCACTCAATCTGCTATCCCTATTTTCCATAACCTGAGGGGGCTGGGTGCGTCAGGTGTTATTTAATATAGGATTTTCACAAAGATATACTGTATTACGTATTTTTCTCTGTGATTTAGTCACCATATCTCTCCTTTATCTCTGCTAGTGCTGATTACACTGCTCAGGGGTTTGGGTTCAGAGGTATAGTGCAAGTTATATCATGTCTGCTTCTGAGGGTAATGGTTCTGGGGCTGAACACACTGCCGGTGTTGCTGACGCCACAGGCACATATGAGGAGAATATAGCAGCTGTAGGCTCTGGTTCTGGAGGCTCCTTGCCCCCCAGTGGGACTGTGGCAACGGAGGCAAATACTGACCCACCGTGGGCCGCTTTTTCCACGCTACTGCATACGCTAGTTCATAAACTAACTCCCCCTGTGGGAACCCAATGCCGGTACAACCGTATGTGGTCCCTGCAGCTAACCCGCCGTGGGTGGACGATTTATCTGCTCAATTAAAGAAGTTGAACCAGTCCCTGACTACTAAAAAGTCTGACCAACGCTCGCCTAAGTCCAAGAGGTCCTCTAAGCGAGCGCTTATCTCCTCACAATCCACTGCTGTCACTGACACCTCGTCTGATGAAGACGGCACTTACACTGACCCCACAGGTTCTGACTCAGATACGGCTGATGGGGAGGGTGGTTCTCATGTGGATGTTCCTGATCTTTTGGAGGCTATTAAATTAATTTTACAGATTACGGATGATCCCGAGCCATCCGTCCCTCCTAAGAAACCAGATAGGTTCAAGCGTCAGAAGGTGGTTAAGCAAGTTTTACCTCACTCTGACCACCTAGTGGATATACGTCAGGAACCCTGGGAAAACCCGGGTACGAAGTTTGTGCCTCAAAAGAAGCTGGCTCGCTATCCCCTCGTGCCAGAGCTGTCTAAAATTTGGGAAACTCCTTCTCCAGTAGACTCACATGTGGCTAGGATGGTGGTTTCCTCAGCTCTACCTGTCACTACCGTCACGTCTCTAAAAGAGCCTACGGATAAACGTGTGGAGGGTTGTCTGAAAGCGATTTACACCCTCACGGGTGCTGCACAAAGGCCCACTATTGCAGCTACATGGGCTGCAGAGGCTATTGAAGCATGGACCTTGGAGTTAGAAGCTGAAATCTCTTCTGACCATGCTAAACAATGCTCGTCATATATTGTCACAGCTTCTCGCTATATTAAAGAGGCGGCTTCTGATGCCGGTATCCTAGCAGCCATGGCCTCTACTACGTCAGTACTGGCTCGCTGGATATTGTGGCTGAGATCCTGGTCTGTGGATCTGGACTCTAGAAAAACCCTGGAGGTACTCCCTTTCAACGGAGATATTCTGTTTGGGGAGGACTTAAATAAGATTGTGGCTGACTTGGCTACTGCCAAAACTTCCTGTCTGCCTAATACCGCTCCTTCTGTGTCGAAGGCTAAAGGTACGTCCTTTCGCCTCTTTTGTCCTTTAGGTAAAGCAAAAGGTCAGGCGTACCATAAGCATGCCCGCACTTCCAAACCTGGTAAGCCGAAGCCCAAAAGAGCCTGGGCTGCCCGTCAGCCAGCTGCCAAGACCGATAAGCCTGCCGCATGACGGGGCGGGCCTCCCCCTGGGGGATCCCAGGGTTGGGGGCCGGCTTCTAGGTATACCCAGGAATGGTTGAAGACCACTTCAGATGCATGGGTATGGGAAGTCGTCACTCGAGGTTACGCCATAGCCTTCAAATACCGACCCCCTCATCGATTTTGCCAGACAGACGTCCCTTTGGACCAGACAAAGGCAAAAACTCTACACTCGGTGGTACAGACACTCCTGGATACAGGAGTCGTAGTACAGGTGCCTCTTGCTCAGAGGGGCCGGGGGTACTATTCTCCGCTGTTTCTAGTCCCGAAACCGAATGGGTCCTCCCGGCCCATTCTCAACCTCAAGGCATTGAACAGGTTTGTGAAGATTTCCAAGTTCCGTATGGAAACCCTTCACTCTATAGTTCTGGCCTTGGAACCTGGGGACTACATGGTCTCCTTGGACATACAGGATGCTTACCTGCATATTCCTATAGCAGTGTCACATCAACAATACCTGAGGTTTGCTATTGGCAACCTACATTACCAGTTTCGGGCGTTACCTTTTGGCTTAACAACGGCTCCGCAAGTCTTCACCAAAGTTATGGCGGTGATAACGGTGGTACTCCGCCGTCAAGCAGTCAGGATACTGCCGTATCTGGACGACTTGTTAATCCTGCCAAATTCCCCAGATCTTCTCCTGCGTCATCTGGATATATCGGTCCGGTTTCTACAAGCCCTCGGGTGGCTCATCAACTGGAAGAAATCCTCCCTGGTCCCTGCTCAGAGCATGGTGCACCTGGGAGCGTTGTTGGACACTCACAACCAGAGGTTGTTCTTGTCTCAGGAGAAAGTCCTGAAGATTCAGGACAGGATTCGTTGCTTCCTTTCGCGTCCGCAAGTGTCGATACATTCAGCAATGCAGGTGCTGGGCCTAATGGTATCTGCATTCGACATGGTGGAGTATGCTCAATTCCATTCTCGCCCCCTCCAGAGGCTGATTCTAGCCAAGTGGGACGGCCTGCCTCACCGGATCAGGTCTCAAATGATCTTATTGACTCCGGAGGTCCGTCTGTCACTACACTGGTGGCTCCGGGACCAACAATTGTGCAGGGGTCGTCCCTTCTGGATATCCAACTGGGTCCTGTTGACGACAGATGCCAGTCTAAAAGGTTGGGGCGCGGTGCTGGAGCAACACTCCCTTCAGAGTCGGTAGACCAAGGAGGAATCTCTCCTCTCGATCAACATTCTGGAATTGCGGGCGGTCTTCAATGCGTTGAACCTGGTCCAGCATTTAATTCAGAACCGTCCTGTTCAAGTACAGTCAGACAACACCAACACAGTGGCTTACATAAATCATCAAGGCAGCACTCGAAGCCGTTTGGCAATGAAGGAAGTCTCACGGATTCTACGTTGGGCGGAACGCCATCTACCGGCCATAACTGCAATATTCATTCCGGGAGTCCTGAATTGGGAAGCGGACTTTCTCAGTCATCAGGACGTGCATGCGGGCGAGTGGGGCCTCCATCCAGAAGTGTTTCAACTCCTCGTGGAAAAGTGGGGTCTTCCAGACGTGGATCTGATGGTGTCTCGACACAATCACAAGGTTCCGGTCTTCGGAGCAAGAACAAGGGATCCTCAAGCAGCATTCGTGGATGCGCTGGCGGTGCCGTGGAGGTTTCGGCTGCCGTATGTGTTCCCTCCGGTGTCACTCCTGCCCAGGGTAATTCGGAAGTTCAAGCAAGAAAAAGGAAATCTGCTTCTCATAGCTCCGGCGTGACCCTGACGGCACTGGTTCTCAGACCTGCAGGGTCTATCGTCGGAGCGTCCAATTCTACTTCCTCAACGCCCAGACCTCCTCGTTCAGGGACCCTGTGTCTACCAGGACCGAGCCCGGCTATCTTTGACGGCGTGGCTCTTGAAGCTTCCGTCTTGAGGGCTAAAGGGTTTTCTGAAGGGGTCATTAAAACTATGTTGCGGGCCCGGAAACCGGCTTCTGCTCGGATTTATCATAGGGTCTGGCATTCCTACTTTGGTGCGTATCTAACAATTATGACGCTTCCAAGTTTAGTACAGCCAAACTTTTGGCTTTTCTGCAGCAAGGCCTAGATTTAGGCCTGCGTCTGGCCTCCCTCAAGGTTCATATTTCTGCCTTGTCGGTGTGGTTTCAGAGAAAAATTGCGACTTTATCTGATGTTCATACTTTCACTCAGGGTGTGTTGCGTATCCAACCTCCCTATGTCCCGCCTGTGGCTCCTTGGGACTTGTCGTGGTTTTGGAGGCGTTGCAGGAGCCTCCATTTGAACCTCTTTGTTCAGCTGACTTTGAGTGGCTTTCCCTTAAGGTGGTGTTCTTGCTGGCTATTGCCTCTACTAGAGAGTGTCGGATCTGGGCGCCTTGTATTGTAGTTCCCCATATCTGATTTTTCACCGTGACAGGGTGGTTCTTAGGACTCGTCCCGGATATTTACCTAAGGTGGTTTCTTCGTTCCACCTTAATCAGGAGATTGTGGTTTCCTGCCTTTGTCTCTCCTGATTTGTCTCTCAAAGAGCGGTCTTTGGATGTGGTACGGGCTCTCCGTATCTATGTGAAGAGAACTGCTTCTATTCGAAAATCTGATTCTCTGTTTGTTTTGTTTGGATTTCACAAACATGGCTGGCCTGCTCACAAGCAAACTCTGGCCAGATTGATTAGAATGGTGATTGCACATGCTTATGTGAGGGCTGGTCTGTCGGCTCCTGCTCACATTACAGCCCATTCTACTCGGTCTGTTGGACCTTCTTGGGCGGCCCAACGTGGTGCGACCCTTGATCAATTGTGCAAGGCGGCTACGTGGTCCTCAGGGAACACGTTCATAAGGTTCTATGCCTTCGATACTGCCGCTTCCCAGGATGCTTCCTTTGGACGCCGGGTTCTTGTGCCCGCTACAGTGCGTCCCCTCCCATAAGGAACTGCTTTAGGACATCCCCATTGTCCAGACTTGTGGAGCCCAGTGTACCCCGCAGCAGAAAATGAGTTTTATGGTAAGAACTTACCCTTGTTAAAACTCTTTCTGCGAGGTACATTGGGCTCCACAAGGCGCCCACCCTGACGCACTTAGCTTCTTTGGGTTGGTATGGCATTAGCCGCTGACACTTCTCCTGTCGTGAGAGTGTGGTGTATGTGGCTACTAACCGTTGTCGTCTCTTTTCCTGCTACTGCATTGGGCTGGTTAACTAAAAACTGAGCTCCTGTGCTGGGAGGCGGGGTGATATAGGAGGCGGCGCTGTGCATTCTGGGAACAGTCAAAGCTTTGAGCTTGTTGGTGCCTCGGATCAAGATCCTACTCTACACCCCATTGTCCAATCCTTGTGGAGCCCAGTGTACCTCGCAGAAAGTTTTAACAAAGGTAAGTTCTTACCATAAAACTCGTTTTTTGTATTACCAAAGCCGGATGGCTCGGTCAGACCAATATTGAACCTAAAGGGTCTCAATCAGTACGTCACTTACTACAGATTCAAGATGAAATCCCTGCGGTCAGTAATTGCAGGTTTAGAGCCTCAGGAATTCATGATAGCTCTGGATCTCAAGGATGCGTACTTACACATTCCAATTTGGCCACCGCATTAGAGGTACTTAAAGTTTGCGGTACGGCAAAACCATTACCAATTTCAGGCTCTACCGTTTGGCCTCTCGTCAGCGCCTCGGGTATTCACCAAAGTGATGTCTATGACGATAGCTCATCTCAGATCCCTGGGAGTGATGATAGTACCGTACTTGGACAATCTACTCATCAAAGCTCGGTCTCAACAGATGCTCCTCCAACACGCTTTGCTAACATACATTGTGCTAGCTCAGCACGGTTGGATTGTTATCTTCAAGAAATCAAATCTGATTCCGTCTCAACGACTTCAATTCCTAGGAATGATTCTCGATACGGTGAATCAAAGAATTTACCTACCAGAACAGAAGGTACAGAGTATTCGTCATCTGGTACAGTTAGTGCTCAAGCCACGCACAGTCTCGGTGCATTTGTGCATTCGACTATTAGGGAAAATGGTGGCGGCTTTCGAAGCGCTTCAGTTCGGGAGATTTCACTCACGTCCTTTTCAACTGGATGTGCTCGCACAGTGGTCAGGCTCGCAACTGCAGATTCACCAGATAGTGCGGTTGTCTCCAAGGGCCAGAGTATCTCTACTCTGGTGTCTCAAAGTACACAATCTAACCGCAGGGAAACGGTTCGGCATCTGGAATTGGACAATTCTAACGACGGACGCGAGTTTCAGAGGTTGGGGAGCTGTGGTCCAAAATTGTCAGCTCCAGGGTCTCTGGGCGGATCACGAAAGATTGTTGTCTATAAATGTCCTGGAACTCCGGGCAATTTACAACGCGCTGCGACGAGCAGTACACATGCTTCGCTCTCAGACTGTCCAAGTGCAGTCAGACAACGCGACGGAAGTCGCGTACATCAACAAACAAGGAGGAACGAGAAGCCACATGGCCATGCGGGAAGTAGCTCGAATCCTCAATTGGGCCAGGCATCACCAAGTGACATTGTCAGCATTGTTCATTCCGTGAGTGGACAACTGGGAGGCGGATTATCTGAGCCGTCGGGATTTTCATCCAGGAGAATGGGCATTAAATCCAGAGGTGTTTCACATGTAGGTCCAGAGGTGGGGTTACCCGCAAGTGGACTTGATGGCATCTCGCCACAATCACCAAACACCACAGTATGTGTCTAGAACGCGAGATCCATAGGCAGTGGCAGTGGATGCTCTCACAATCGCGTGGCCGTACAGCCTCGTGTATCTGTTTCCACCGTTTCCGCTTGCTAAAACGGATCAAACGAGAGTCCGCCACAGTCATACTAGTGGCGCCTCATTGGCCTCGAAGAGCATGGTTCTCGGATCTCCGCGGACTACTCGCAGACGATCCTTGGCTGCTCCCGCTACTTCTGGACCTGTTACAACAGGGTCCGTTCCTTTACCCCGATTTAGCGCGGCTGCGTTTGACGGGGTGGCTGTTGAGACCGCCCTCTTAAGAGGAGAGGGCATTCCAGAATCGGTTATACCAACCATGTTACGTGCTAGGAAGCCAGTTATGGCAGCTCATTATCACAGAATTTGGCGTGCCTATATAGGTTGGTGTGAAGCTCGGAAATTTCCGACATCATCTTTCAAGTTATCCCGTCTTTTGTTATTTCTACAGACGGGGTTGGATGGAGGACTGCGTTTATCTACACTAAAGGTGCAGGTCTCTGCCTTGTCAATTTACTTTCAAAGACGATTGGCTCTATTGCCGTCTGTACACACCTTTCTGCAAGGTGTCCTCAGAGTACAGCCTCCATTCATTCCACCTACAGCGCCATGGGACTTGAATCTGGTTTTAGATTTCTTACAGTCTTCATATTTTGGACCCTTACATTATTAAGTTTCTCACTTGGAAAACAATTTTTCTCCTTGCCTTGGCTTCGGCAAGGCGTGTTTCAGATTTGGGTGCCTTGTCATGCAAGCCACCGTATTTGGTGTTTCATGATGACAGAGCGGAACTTCGGTCGAATCCCGCTTTCTTGCCAAGGGTAGTGTCATCTTTTCACATCATTCAACCAATAGTAGTACCTGTGTTATCAGAAGATTCAGGAACTTTGGATGTGGTACGCGCACTACACGTTTATGTAGCCCGAACGTCTACAGTTCGTAAGACGGATACATTGTTCTCTATGATGCTGCCAAGATGGGTTGGCCAGCTTCTAAGAAGACCTTATCCAGATGGATTAAACTGACCATACGTCAGGCTTATCTTCATGCTAGGTTACAGCCACCTACGTCAGTAACAGCTCATTCCACACGTTCTGTGGGAACGTCATGGGCAGCTGGTCGTGGGGCTTCTACGACGCAGCTTTGCCATGCGGCTACATGGTCATCAGTGCACACGTTTGTGCGCTTTTACCAGTTTGATACGTTTGCGGCATCAGCATCTAGCTTTGGCCGCCTAGTGTTACAGGTGTCAAACGGCTCTCCCGCCCAAGGGGGAAACTTTGGTACGTCCCAAGAGTACTCCAGTGACCCCTAGTGGATGAAAAAGAAAATAGGATTTTGGTACTTACCAGGTAAATCCTTTTCTTTGAATCCATAGGGGGCACTGGACGCCCACCCAGAGCAGTTTTACCTGGTTTGTGGTAAGTTCAGGGGATCTTTTGGTAACACATTCTCACCAACTGGTTCAAATTTTCACGTTTTATCGGTTATTGTGCCAACTGTTTAGTTGTCAGTAACGTTATGTGTCAACTTTATTGTTGTCCGTTATGTTATATGTAATTCTCCATTGTCATCCTCTCTATCGCTCCTGTTCTGCTCAGGAAAAAACACTGAGGTATTATGGGAATATGGAGGGGAGGACAGTTACTAAATTTAAATATTCAGTGCCTGTCCTGCTGAAGCACGTCCATATCCCAAGAGTACTCCAGTGCCCCCTATGGATTCAAAGAAAAGGATTTATCTGGTAAGTACCAAAATCCTATTTTTTCCTCTGCAGTGGACACAGACGCTGACTGACAGGGACGCGCAGCTCCTCCGGAGAGACTCCAGATTACCTCAGCGGTACCAGGGGGTCATAGCAGGGGGGGAGCGTTTACTAGTGTACTAAGTCCCCTATCAGGGTACTTAGTCTGCGACCCGGCTAAGCTTGGCATTCGCGATAAGGGCGCGGTGGGGTCTGGCTCCAAATAACTCCCTGAAGGGAGACCGAAGGAAAACGTTAATTGTGCTTAACCTTTTCCTGTGTGTGTGTGCTGTCACATTTACATTATGTCAGACAAAGAGTGTGTTTCTTGTACAGCGGAGTGTTCCTCTTCACCATGGGGCTCACTACTATGTACTCAGGGCAGTGCACCTTCCCAGAATAGCGGGGCTGAACCGGAATTTGTTAATTCCCTTAAAGGAATGATCTCCAATATTTCTACAAAGCTATCCCGCAATGAGAAAGAGACGCAATACTTAAGACAAACTGTATGAGTTTATGAACAGTGACTCAGTCCCCAAACCAGCGTCTCAATCCCCTCCCATTTGTCCGCAAAAATGATCTCTGGCCCATATCCTGCAGTCTGACGCTGACGGGTCAGACATGGAGGGGGGGGGGTGCGGCTCTGTCACAGGGAATAGAGGCTATCAGAGACGTTCAGCGAATTCCTGATAAGGTAACGGGAGTGTGAGGAATCTTATTTTAATGTAAAAAAGAAGTCCTCAGTCACTTTTCCTGTGTCAAAGGAATTGAATACCCTGTTTGAAGAACCGTGGGTTAATGCTGATAAGAAATTTCAAATCCCTAAAAGGTTGCTCTCATCTTTTCCTTTTCCTCTGGAAGATAAGGAATAAATGGGAAAATCCACCGATAGTGGATGCATCAGTCTCTAGGCTGTCACGTAAAATTGTATTACCTGTCCCTGGTGCAGCCTCCCTAAAAGACACGGCTGATCGTAAAATTGAGACTACACTGAAATCCTTGTACACGGCTGCTGGGGTGGTAGAGACCCACTATTGCATGTGCGTGGATCACAAAAGCCATTGCAAAATGGTCAGGTAACCAAATTGAGGGGTTAGATTCCTTGTCTAGGGGGGATGTTTTACTCCTGCAACATATACAGGACTCTGCAAACTTTATTGTATAAGCCATAAAAGAGATTGGTTTACTTAATGCACGCACCACCGCTATGGCTGTGTCAGCACGCAGGGGCTTGTGGCTACGCCAGTGGACTGCTAATGCGGATACCAGGAAAGGCGTGGAAGGCCTGCCATTCACAGGGGAGGCCTTATTTGGAGACGAACTAGACCAGGGCTGGCCAAACCGGTCCTCGAGATCTACCAACAGTTCACATTTTCCAGACCACCTAGCTGGTGCACAGGTGTAGTCATTACTAATTAAGATGTGCAGCATTCATTCCTAAATGACAATTCTACAGATCTCCAGGAGGCCTGGAAAACATGAACTGTTGGTAGATCTCGAGGACCGGTTTGGCCAGCCCTGAACTAGACAAATGGATCTCCAAAGCTACTGCGGGTAAGTCTACTTATCTTCTTTCCGCAGCTTCCCCAGCCAGGAAAGCTTATTCAGCTTCAAATTTACAGTCCTGTGCTAGTTCCTGGCTCTGGGCAGTGGGTGATTACAGGCACTGTGCTAGTTCCTGGCTCTGGGCAGTGGGTGATTACAGGCTCTGTGCTAGTTCCTGGCTCTGGGCAGTGGGTGATTACAGGCACTGTGCTAGTTCCTGGCTCTGGGCAGTGGATGATTACAGGCTCTGTGCTAGTTCCTGGCTCTGGGCAGTGGGTGATTAGAGGCGCTGTGCTAGTTCCTGGCTCTGGGCAGTGGGTGATTACAGGCAGTGTGTTAGTTCCTGGCTCTGGGCTGTGGGTGATTACAGGCACTGTGCTAGTTCCTGGTTCTGGGCAGTGGGTGATTACAGGCAGTGTGCTAGTTCCTGGCTCTGGGCAGTGGGTGATTAGAGGCGCTGTGCTAGTTCCTGGCTCTGGGCAGTGGGTGATTACAGGCAGTGTGCTAGTTCCTGGCTCTGGGCAGTGGGTGATTACAGGCACTGTGCTAGTTCCTGGCTCTGGGCAGTGGGTGATTACAGGCACTGTGCTAGTTCCTGGCTCTGGGCAGTGGGTGATTAGAGGCGCTGTGCTAGTTCCTGGCTCTGGGCAGTGGGTGATTACAGGCAGTGTGCTAGTTCCTGGCTCTGGGCAGTGGGTGATTACAGGCACTGTGCTAGTTCCTGGCTCTGGGCAGTGGGTGATTACAGGCAGTGGGCTAGTTTCTGGTTCTGGGTAGTGGGTGATTACAGGCACTGTGCTAGTTCCTGGCTCTGGGCAGTGGGTGATTACAGGCACTGTGCTAGTTCCTGTCTCTGGGCAGTGGGTGATTACAGGCGCTGTGCTAGTTCCTGGCTCTGGGCAGTGGGTGATTACAGGCAGTGTGCTAGTTCCTGGCTCTGGGCAGTGGGTGATTACAGGCACTGTGCTAGTTCCTGGCTCTGGGCAGTGGGTGATTACAGGCAGTGGGCTAGTTTCTGGTTCTGGGTAGTGGGTGATTACAGGCACTGTGCTAGTTCCTGGCTCTGGGCAGTGGGTGATTACAGGCACTGTGCTAGTTCCTGGCTCTGGGCAGTGGGTGATTACAGGCGCTGTGCTAGTTCCTGGTTCTGGGCAGTGGGTGATTACAGGCACTGCGCTAGTTCCTGGCCCTGGGCAGTAAGTGATTACAGGCGCTGTGCTAGTTCCTGGCTCTGGGCAGATGGTGATTACAGGCACTGTGCTAGTTCCTGGCTCTGGGCAGTGGGTGATTTGGGCAGTTGGTGATTACAGGCGCTGTGCTAGTTCCTGGCTCTGGGCAGTGGGTGTTTACAGACACTGTGCTAGTTCCTGGCTCTGGGCAGTGGGTGATTACAGGCGCTGTGCTAGTTCCTGGCTCTGGGCAGTGGGTGATTACAGGCGCTGTGCTAGTTCCTGGCTCTGGGCAGTGGGTGATTACAGGCACTGTGCTAGTTCCTGGCTCTGGGCAGTGGATGATTACAGGCAGTGTGCTAGTTCCTGGCTCTGGGCAGTGGGTGATTACAGGCGCTGTGCTAGTTCTTGGCTCTGGGCAGTGGGTGATTACAGGCACTGCGCTAGTTCCTGGCTCTGGGAAGTGGGTGATTACAGGCGCTGTGCTAGTTCCTGGCTCTGGGCAGTGGGTGATTACAGGCACTGTGCTAGTTTCTGGCTCTGGGCAGTGGGTGATTACAGGCACTGTGCTAGTTCCTGGCTCTGGGCAGTGGGTGATTACAGGCGCTGTGCTAGTTCCTGGCTCTGGGTAGTTGGTGATTACAGGTGCTGTGCTAGTTCCTGGCTCTGGGCAGTGGGTGATTACAGGCACTGTGATAGTTCCTGGCTCTGGGCAGTGGGTGATTACAGGCACTGTGCTAGTTCCTGGCTCTGGGCAGGGGGTGATTACAGGCTCTGTGCTAGCTCCTGGCTCTGGGCAGTGGGTGATTACAGGCACTGTGCTAGTTCCTGGCTCTGGGCAGTGGGTGATTACAGGCACTGTGATAGTTCCTGGCTCTGGGCAGTGGGTGATTTGGGCAGTTGGTGATTACAGGCGCTGTGCTAGTTCCTGGCTCTGGGCAGTGGGTGTTTACAGACACTGTGCTAGTTCCTGGCTCTGGGCAGTGGGTGATTACAGGCGCTGTGCTAGTTCCTGGCTCTGGGCAGTGGGTGATTACAGGCGCTGTGCTAGTTCCTGGCTCTGGGCAGTGGGTGATTACAGGCACTGTGCTAGTTCCTGGCTCTGGGCAGTGGATGATTACAGGCAGTGTGCTAGTTCCTGGCTCTGGGCAGTGGGTGATTACAGGCGCTGTGCTAGTTCTTGGCTCTGGGCAGTGGGTGATTACAGGCGCTGTGCTAGTTCCTGGCTCTGGGCAGTGGGTGATTAAAGACGCTGTGCTAGTACCTGTCTCTGGACAGTGGATGATTATATGCGCTGTGCTAGTTCCTGGCTCTGGGCAGTGGGTCATTACAGGCGCTGTGCTAGTTCCTGGCTCTGGGCAGTGGGTGATTACAGGCTCTGTGCTAGCTCCTGGCTCTGGGCAGTGGGTGATTACAGGCAGTGTGCTAGTTCCTGGCTGTAGGCAGTGGGTGATTACAGGCACTGTGCTAGTTCCTGGCTCTGGACAGTGGATGATTATATGCGCTGTGTTAGTTCTTGGCTCTGGGCAGTGGGTGATTACAGGCAGTGTGCTAGTTCCTGGCTCTGGGCAGGTTGTGATTACAGGTGCTGTGCTAGTTCCTGGCTCTGGGCAGTGGGTGATTACAGGTACTGTTCCTGGCTCTGGGCAGTGGGTGATTACAGGCTCTGTGCTAGTTCCTGGCTCTGGGCAGTGGGTGATTACAGGTGCTTTGCTAGTTCCTGTCTCTGGGCAGTGGGTGATTACAGGCGCTGTGCTAGTTCCTGGCTCTGGGCAGTGGGTGATTACAGGCGCTGTGCTAGTTCCTGGCTCTGGGCAGTGGGTGATTACAGGCTCTGTGCTAGTTCCTGGCTGTAGGCAGTGGGTGATTACAGGCACTGTGCTAGTTCCTGGCTCTAAACAGTGGGTGATTACAGGCACTGTGCTAGTTCCTGGCTCTGGGCAGTGGGTGATTACAGGCACTGTGCTAGTTCCTGTCTCTGGGCAGTGGGTGATTACAGGCTCTGTGCTAGTTCCTGGCTCTGGGCAGTGGGTGATTACAGGCACTGTGCTAGTTCCTGGCTCTGGGCAGTGGGTGATTACAGGTGCTGTGCTAGTTCCTGGCTCTGGGCAGTGGGTGATTACAGGCACTGTGCTAGTTCCTGGCTCTGGGCAGTGGGTGGTTACAGGCACTGTGCTAGTTCCTGGCTCTGGGCAGTTGGTGATTACAGGCACTGCGCTAGTTCCTGGCTCTGGGCAGTAAGTGATTACAGGCGCTGTGCTAGTTCCTGGCTCTGGGCAGGTGGTGATTACAGGCAGTGTGCTAGTTCCTGGCTCTGGGCAGTTGGTGATTACAGGCAGTGTGCTAGTTCCTGTCTCTGGGCAGTGGGTGATTACAGGCAGTGTGCTAGTTCCTGGCTCTGGGCAGTGGGTGATTACAGGCGCTGTGCTAGTTCCTGGCTCTAGGCAGTGGGTGATTACAGGCGCTGTGCTAGTTCCTGGCTCTGGGCAGTGGGTGATTACAGGCGCTGTGCTAGTTCCTAGCTCTGGGCAGTGGGTGATTACAGGCGCTGTGCTAGTTCCTGGCTCTGGGCAGTGGGTGATTACAGGCACTGTGCTAGATCCTGGCTCTGGGCAGTAAGTGATTACAGGCGCTGTGCTAGTTCCTGGCTCTGGGCAGGTGGTGATTACAGGCGCTGTGCTAGTTCCTGTCTCTGGGCAGTGGGTGATTACAGGCACTGTGCTAGTTCCTGGCTCTGGGCAGTGGGTGATTACAGGCAGTGTGCTAGTTCCTGGCTCTGGGCAGTGGGTGATTACAGGCAGTGTGCTAGTTCCTGGCTCTGGGCAGTGGGTGATTACAGGTACTGTGCTTGTTCCTGGCTCTGGGCAGTGGGTGATTACAGGCTCTGTGCTAGTTCCTGGCTCTGGGCAGTGGGTGATTACAGGCGCTGTGCTAGTTCCTGGCTCTGGGCAGTGGGTGATTACAGGCAGTGTGCTAGTTCCTGGCTCTGGGCAGTGGGTGATTACAGGCACTGTGCTTGTTCCTGGCTCTGGGCAGTGGGTGATTACAGGCACTGTGCTTGTTCCTGGCTCTGGGCAGTGGGTGATTACAGGCACTGTGCTTGTTCCTGGCTCTGGGCAGTGGGTGATTACAGGCACTGTGCTTGTTCCTGGCTCTGGGCAGTGGGTGATTACAGGCTCTGTGCTAGTTCCTGGCTCTGGGCAGTGGGTGATTACAGGCGCTGTGCTAGTTCCTGGCTCTGGGCAGTGGGTGATTACAGGCAGTGTGCTAGTTCCTGGCTCTGGGCAGTGGGTGATTACAGGCACTGTGCTTGTTCCTGGCTCTGGGCAGTGGGTGATTACAGGCGCTGTGCTAGTTCCTGGCTCTGGGCAGATGATGATTACAGGCTCTGTGCTAGTTCCTGGCTCTGGGCAGTGGGTGATTACAGGCACTGTGCTAGTTCCTGGCTCTGGGCAGTGGGTGATTACAGGCGCTGTGCTAGTTCCTGGCTCTGGGCAGTGGATGATTACAGGCGCTGTGCTTTTTCCTGGCTCTGAGCAGTGGGTGATTACAGGCGCTGTGCTAGTTCCTGGCTCTGGGCAGTGGGTGATTACAGGCGCTGTGCTAGTTCCTGGCTCTGGGCAGTTGGTGATTACAGGCGCTGTACTAGTTCCTGGCTCTGGGCAGTGGGTGATTACAGGCTCTGTGCTAGTTACTGGCTCTGGGCAGTTGGTGATTACAGGCACTGTGCTAGTTCCTGGCTCTGGGCAGTGGGTGATTACAGGCGCTGTGCTAGTTCCTGGCTCTGGGCAGTGGGTGATTACAGGTGCTGTGCTAGTTCCTGGCTCTGGGCAGATGGTGATTACAGGCACTGCGCTAGTTCCTGGCTCTGGGCAGTAAGTGATTACAGGTGCTGTGCTAGTTCCTGGCTCTGGGCAGTGGGTGATTACAGGCGCTGTGCTAGTTCCTGGCTCTGGGCAGGTGGTGATTACAGTTGCTGTGCTAGTTCCTGGCTCTGGGCAGTGGGTGATTACAGGCACTGTGCTAGTTCCTGGCTCTGGGCAGTGGGTGGTTACAGGCACTGTGCTAGTTCCTGGCTCTGGGCAGTTGGTGATTACAGGCACTGCGCTAGTTCCTGGCTCTGGGCAGTAAGTGATTACAGGCGCTGTGCTAGTTCCTGGCTCTGGGCAGGTGGTGATTACTGGCAGTGTGCTAGTTCCTGGCTCTGGGCAGTGGGTGATTACAGGCAGTGTGCTAGTTCCTGTCTCTGGGCAGTGGGTGATTACAGGCAGTGTGCTAGCTCCTGGCTCTGGGCAGTGGGTGATTACAGACACTGTGCTAGTTCCTGGCTCTGGGCAGTGGGTGATTACAGGCGCTGTGCTAGTTCCTGGCTCTGGGCAGTGGGTGATTACAGGCGCTGTGCTAGTTCCTAGCTCTGGGCAGTGGGTGATTACAGGTGCTGTGCTAGTTCCTGGCTCTGGGCAGTGGGTGATTACAGGCACTGTGCTAGTTCCTGGCTCTGGGCAGTAAGTGATTACAGGCGCTGTGCTAGTTCCTAGCTCTGGGCAGGTGGTGATTACAGGCGCTGTGCTAGTTCCTGTCTCTGGGCAGTGGGTGATTACAGGCAGTGTGCTAGTTCCTGGCTCTGGGCAGTGGGTGATTACAGGCAGTGTGCTAGTTCCTGGCTCTGGGCAGTGGGTGATTACAGGTACTGTGCTTGTTCCTGGCTCTGGGCAGTGGGTGATTACAGACTCTGTGCTAGTTCCTGGCTCTGGGCAGTGGGTGATTACAGGCGCTGTGCTAGTTCCTGGCTCTGGGCAGTGGGTGATTACAGGCAGTGTGCTAGTTCCTGGCTCTGGGCAGTGGGTGATTACAGGCACTGCGCTTGTTCCTGGCTCTGGGCAGTGGGTGATTACAGGCTCTTTGCTTGTTCCTGGCTCTGGGCAGTGGGTGATTACAGGCTCTGTGCTAGTTCCTGGCTCTGGGCAGTGGGTGATTACAGGCGCTGTGCTAGTTCCTGGCTCTGGGCAGTGGGTGATTACAGGCAGTGTGCTAGTTCCTGGCTCTGGGCAGTGGGTGATTACAGGCGCTGTGCTAGTTCCTGGCTCTGGGCAGTGGGTGATTACAGGCAGTGTGCTAGTTCCTGGCTCTGGGCAGTGGGTGATTACAGGCACTGTGCTTGTTCCTGGCTCTGGGCAGTGGGTGATTACAGGCGCTGTGCTAGTTCCTGGCTCTGGGCAGATGATGATTACAGGCTCTGTGCTAGTTCCTGGCTCTGGGCAGTGGGTGATTACAGGCACTGTGCTAGTTCCTGGCTCTGGGCAGTGGGTGACTACAGGCGCTGTGCTAGTTCCTGGCTCTGGGCAGTGGATGATTACAGGCGCTGTGCTTGTTCCTGGCTCTGGGAAGTGGGTGATTACAGGCGCTGTGCTAGTTCCTGGCTCTGGGCAGTGGGTGATTACAGGCGCTGTGCTAGTTCCTGGCTCTGGGCAGTTGGTGATTACAGTTGCTGTACTAGTTCCTGGCTCTGGGCAGTGGGTGATTACAGGCACTGTGCTAGTTCCTGGCTCTGGGCAGTGGGTGATTACAGGCGCTGGGCTAGTTCCTGACTCTGGGCAGTGGGTGATTACAGGCTCTGTGCTAGTTCCTGGCCCTGGGCAGTGGGTGATTACAGGCGCTGGGCTAGTTCCTGGCTCTGGGCAGGTGGTGGTTACAGGCGCTGTGCTAGTTCCTGGCTCTGGGCAGTGGGTGATTACAGGCTCTGTGCTAGTTCCTGGCTCTGGGCAGTTGGTGATTACAGGCACTGTGCTAGTTCCTGGCTCTGGGCAGTGGGTGATTACAGGCTCTGTGCTAGTTCCTGGCTCTGGGCAGTTGGTGATTACAGGCACTGTGCTAGTTCCTGGCTCTGGGCAGTTGGTGATTACAGGCTCTGTGCTAGTTCCTGGCTCTGGGCAGTGGGTGATTACAGGCAGTGTGCTAGTTCCTGGCTCTGGGCAGTGGGTGATTACAGGCTCTGTGCTAGTTCCTGGCTCTGGGCAGTGGGTGATTACAGGTGCTGTGCTAGTTCCTGGCTCTGGGCAGTGGGTGATTACAGGCGCTGTGCTAGTTCCTGGCTCTGGGCAGTGGGTGATTACAGGCGCTGTGCTAGTTTCTGGCTCTGGACAGTGGGTGATTACAGGCACTGTGCTAGTTCCTGGCTCTGGACAGTGGGTGATTACAGGCACTGTGCTAGTTCCTGGCTCTGGGCAGTGGGTGATTACAGGCGCTGTGCTAGTTCCTGGCTTTGGGCAGTGGGTGATTACAGGCGCTGTGCTAGTTCCTGGCTCTGGACAGTGGGTGATTACAGGTGCTGTGCTAGTTCCTGGCTCTGGGCAGTGGGTGATTACAGGCGCTGTGCTAGATCCTGGTTCTGGACAGTGGTGATTACAGGCACTGTGCTAGTTCCTGGCTCTGGACAGTGGGTGATTACAGGCACTGTGCTAGTTCCTGGCTCTGGGCAGTGGGTGATTACAGGCGCTGTGCTAGTTCCTGGCTCTGGGCAGTGGGTGATTACAGGCGCTGTGCTAGTTCCTGGCTCTGGGCAGTGGGTGATTACAGGCGCTGTGCTAGTTCCTGGCTCTGGACAGTTGGTGATTACAGGCAGTGTGCTACTTCCTGGCTCTGGGCAGTGGGTGATTACAGGCAGTGTGCTAGTTCCTGGGTCTGGGCAGTGGGTGATTACAGGTGCTGTGCTAGTTCCTGGCTCTGGGCAGTGTGTGATTACAGGCACTGTGCTAGTTCCTGGCTCTGGACAGTGGGTGATTACAGGTACTGTGCTAGTTCCTGGCTCTGGGCAGTGGGTGATTACAGGCGCTGTGCTAGTTCCTGGCTCTGGGCAGTGGGTGATTACAGGCGCTGTGCTAGTTCCTGGCTCTGGGCAGTGGGTTATTACAGGCAGTGTGCTAGTTCCTGGCTCTGGGCAGTGGGTGATTACAGGCTCTGTGCTAGTTCCTGGCTCTGGACAGTGGGTGATTACAGGTTCTGTGCTAGTTCCTGGCTCTGGGCAGTGGGTGATTACAGGCGCTGTGCTAGTCCCTGGCTCTGGGCAGTGGGTGATTATAGGCACTGTGCTAATTCCTGGCTCTGGGCAGGTGGTGATTACAGGCACTGTGCTAGTTCCTGGCTCTGGGCAGTGGGTGATTACAGATTCTGTGCTAGTTCCTGGCTCTGGACAGTTGGTGATTACAGGCAGTGTGCTAGTTCCTGGCTCTGGACAGTTGGTGATTACAGGCGCTGTGCTAGTTCCTGGCTCTGGGCAGTGGGTGATTACAGGCGCTGTGCTAGTTCCTGGCTCTGGGCAGTGGGTGATTACAGATTCTGTGCTAGTTCCTGGCTCTGGACAGTTGGTGATTACAGGCAGTGTGCTAGTTCCTGGCTCTGGACAGTTGGTGATTACAGGCGCTGTGCTAGTTCCTGGCTCTGGGCAGTGGGTGATTACAGGCGCTGTGCTAGTTCCTGGCTCTGGGCAGTGGGTGATTACAGGCACTGCGCTAGTTCCTGGCTCTGGGAAGTGAGTGATTACAGGCACTGTGCTAGTTCCTGGCTCTGGGCAGTGGGTGATTACAGGCGCTGTGCTAGTTCCTGGCTCTGGGCAGTGGGTGATTACAGGCAGTGTGCTAGTTCCTGGCTCTGGGCAGTGGGTGATTACAGGCGCTGTGCTAGTTCCTGGCTCTGGGTAGTTGGTGATTACAGGCGCTGTGCTAGTTCCTGGCTCTGGGCAGTGGGTGATTACAGGCACTGCGATAGTTCCCGGCTCTGGGCAGTGGGTGATTACAGGCACTGTGCTAGTTCCTGGCTCTGGGCAGGGGGTGATTACAGGCTCTGTGCTAGCTCCTGGCTCTGGGCAGTGGGTGATTACAGGCACTGTGCTAGTTCCTGGCTCTGGGCAGTGGGTGATTACAGGCACTGTGATAGTTCCTGGCTCTGGGCAGTGGGTGATTACAGGCGCTGTGCTAGTTCCTGGCTCTGGGCAGTGGGTGATTAAAGACGCTGTGCTAGTTCCTGTCTCTGGACAGTGGATGATTATATGCGCTGTGCTAGTTCCTGGCTCTGGGCAGTGGGTGATTGCAGGCGCTGTGCTAGTTCCTGGCTCTGGGCAGTGGGTGATTACAGGCTCTGTGCTAGCTCCTGGCTCTGGGCAGTGGGTGATTACAGGCAGTGTGCTAGTTCCTGGCTGTAGGCAGTGGGTGATTACAGGCACTGTGCTAGTTCCTGGCTCTGGACAGTGGATGATTATATGCGCTGTGCTAGTTCTTGGCTCTGGGCAGTGGGTGATTACAGGCGCTGTGCTAGTTCCTGGCTCTGGGCAGGTGGTGATTACAGGTGCTGTGCTAGTTCCTGGCTCTGGGCAGTGGGTGACTACAGGCACTGTGCTAGTTCCTGGCTCTGGGCAGTGGGTGATTACAGGTACTGTTCCTGGCTCTGGGCAGTGGGTGATTACAGGCTCTGTGCTAGTTCCTGGCTCTGGGCAGTGGGTGATTACAGGCGCTGTGCTAGTTCCTGGCTCTGGGCAGTGGGTGATTACAGGCTCTGTGCTAGTTCCTGGCTGTAGGCAGTGGGTGATTACAGGCACTGTGCTAGTTCCTGGCTCTAAACAGTGGGTGATTACAGGCACTGTGCTAGTTCCTGGCTCTGGGCAGTGGGTGATTACAGGCACTGTGCTAGTTCCTGTCTCTGGGCAGTGGGTGATTACAGGCTCTGTGCTAGTTCCTGGCTCTGGGCAGTTGGTTATTCCAGGCTCTGTGCTAGTTCCTGGCTCTGGGCAGTGGGTGATTACAGGCACTGTGCTAGTTCCTGGCTCTGGGCAGTGGGTGATTACAGGTGCTGTGCTAGTTCCTGGCTCTGGGCAGTGGGTGATTACAGGTGCTGTGCTAGTTCCTGGCTCTGGGCAGATGGTGATTACAGGCACTGCGCTAGTTCCTGGCTCTGGGCAGTAAGTGATTACAGGCGCTGTGCTAGTTCCTGGCTCTGGGCAGGTGGTGATTACAGTTGCTGTGCTAGTTCCTGGCTCTGGGCAGTTGGTGATTACAGGCGCTGTGCTAGTTCCTGGCTCTGGGCAGTAAGTGATTACAGGCACTGTGCTAGTTCCTGGCTCTGGGCAGTAAGTGATTACAGGCGCTGTGCTAGTTCCTGGCTCTGGGCAGTGGGTGATTACAGGCACTGTGCTAGTTCCTGGCTCTGGGCGGTGGGTGGTTGCAGGCACTGTGCTAGTTCCTGGCTCTGGGCAGTTGGTGATTACAGGCGCTGTGCTAGTTCCTGGCTCTGGGCAGTAAGTGCTTACAGGCACTGTGCTAGTTCCTGGCTCTGGGCAGTAAGTGATTACAGGCGCTGTGCTAGTTCCTGGCTCTGGGCAGTGGGTGATTACAGGCACTGTGCTAGTTCCTGGCTCTGGGCAGTGGATGATTACAGGCGCTGTGCTAGTTCCTGGCTCTGGGCAGTGGGTGATTATAGGCACTGTGCTAGTTCCTGGCTCTGGGCAGTGGGTGATTACAGGCGCTGTGCTAGTTCCTGGCTCTGGGTAGTTGGTGATTACAGGCGCTGTGCTAGTTCCTGGCTCTGGGCAGTGGATGATTACAGGCAGTGTGCTAGTTCCTGGCTCTGGGCAGTGGGTGATTACAGACACTGTGCTAGTTCCTGGCTCTGGGCAGTGGATGATTACAGGCGCTGTGCTAGTTCCTGGCTCTGGGCAGTGGGTGATTACAGGCACTGTGCTAGTTCCTGGCTCTAGGCAGTGGGTGATTACAGGCGCTGTGATCGTTCCTGGCTCTGGGCAGTGGGTGATTACAGGCACTGCGCTAGTTCCTGGCTCTGGGCAGTGGGTGATTACAGGCAGTGTGCTAGTTCCTGGCTCTGGGCAGATGGTGATTACAGGCAGTGTGCTTGTTCCTGGCTCTGGGCAGTGGGTGATTACAGGCTCTGTGCTAGTTCCTGGCTCTGGGCAGTGGGTGATTACAGGCGCTGTGCTAGTTCCTGGCTCTGGGCAGTGGGTGATTACAGGCGCTGTGCTAGTTCCTGGCTCTGGGCAGTGGGTGATTACAGGCAGTGTGCTAGTTCCTGGCTCTGGGCAGTGGGTGATTACAGGCGCTGTGCTAGTTCCTGGCTCTGGGCAGTGGGTGATTACAGGCACTGTGCTAGTTCCTGGCTCTGGGCAGTGGATGATTACAGGCGCTGTGCTTGTTCCTGGCTCTGGGCAGTGGGTGATTACAGGCGCTGTGCTAGTTCCTGGCTCTGGGCAGTGGGTGATTACAGGTGCTGTGCTAGTTCCTGGCTCTGGGCAGTGGGTGATTACAGGCAGTGTGCTAGTTCCTGGCTCTGGGCAGTGGGTGATTACAGGCGCTGTGCTAGTTCCTGGCTCTGGGCAGTGGGTGATTACAGGCGCTGGGCTAGTTCCTGGCTCTGGGCAGTGGGTGATTACAGGCACTGTGCTAGTTCCTGGTTCTGGGCAGTGGATGATTACAGGCGCTGTGCTTGTTCCTGGCTCTTGACAGTTGGTGATTACAGGCGCTGTGCTAGTTCCTGGCTCTGGGCAGTTGGTGATTACAGGCACTGTGCTAGTTCCTGGCTCTGGGCAGTGGGTGATTACAGGCGCTGTGCTTGTTCCTGGCTCTGGGCAGTGGGTGATTACAGGTGCTGTGCTAGTTCCTGGCTCTGGGCAGTGGGTGATTACAGGCAGTGTGCTAGTTCCTGGCTCTGGGCAGTGGGTGATTACAGGCACTGTGCTAGTTCCTGTCTCTGGGCAGTGGGTGATTACAGGTGCTGTGCTAGTTCCTGGCTCTGGGCAGTGGGTGATTACAGGCTCTGTGCTAGTTCCTGGCTCTGGGCAGTGGGTGATTACAGGTGCTGTGCTAGTTCCTGGCTCTGGGCAGTGGGTGATTAAAGGCGCTGTGCTAGTTCCTGGCTCTGGACAGTGGGTGATTACAGGTTTTGTGCTAGTTCCTGGCTCTGGGCAGTGGGTGATTACAGGCGCTGTGCTAGTTCCTGGCTCTGGGCAGTGGGTGATTACAGGCTCTGTGCTAGTTCCTGGCTCTGGACAGTGGGTGATTACAGGTTTTGTGCTAGTTCCTGGCTCTGGGCAGTGGGTGATTACAGGCGCTGTGCTAGTTCCTGGCTCTGGGCAGTGGGTGATTATAGGCACTGTGCTAATTCCTGGCTCTGGGCTGGTGGTGATTACAGGCACTGTGCTAGTTCCTGGCTCTGGGCAGTGGGTGATTACAGGCACTGTGCTAGTTCCTGGCTCTGGACAGTGGGTTATTACAGGCAATGTGCTAGTTCCTGGCTCTGGGCAGTGGGTGATTACAGGCTCTGTGCTAGTTCCTGGCTCTGGACAGTGGGTGATTACAGGTTCTGTGCTAGTTCCTGGCTCTGGGCAGTGGGTGATTACAGGCGCTGTGCTAGTTCCTGGCTCTTGACAGTTGGTGATTACAGGCGCTGTGCTAGTTCCTGGCTCTGGGCAGGTGGTGATTACAGGCACTGTGCTAGTTCCTGGCTCTGGGCAGTGTGTGATTACAGGCACTGTGCTAGTTCCTGGCTCTGGGCAGGTGGTGATTACAGGCTCTGTGCTAGTTCCTGGCTCTGGGCAGTGGGTGATTACAGGTACTGTGCTAGTTCCTGTCTCTGGGCAGTGGGTGATTACAGGCACTGTGCTAGTTCCTGGCTCTGGGCAGTGGGTGATATTACAGGCACTGTACTAGTTCCTGGCTCTGGGCAGTGGGTGATTACAGGCACTGTGCTAGTTCCTGTCTCTGGACAGTGGATGATTATATGTGCTGTGCTAGTTCCTGGCTCTGGGCAGTGGGTGATTACAGGCGCTGTGCTAGTTCCTGGCTCTGGGCAATGGGTGATTACAGGCTCTGTGCTAGCTCCTGGCTCTGGGCAGTGGGTGATTACAGGCAGTGTGCTAGTTCCTGGCTGTAGGCAGTGGGTGATTACAGGCACTGTGCTAGTTACTGGCTCTGGGCAGGGGGTGATTACAGGCTCTGTGCTAGCTCCTGGGCAGTGGGTGATTACAGGCACTGTGCTAGTTCCTGGCTCTGGGCAGTGGGTGATTACAGGCACTGTGATAGTTCCTGGCTCTGGGCAGTGGGTGATTACAGGCGCTGTACTAGTTCCTGGCTCTGGGCAGGTGGTGATTACAGGTGCTGTGCTAGTTCCTGGCTCTGGGCAGTGGGTGATTACAGGCTCTGTGCTAGTTCCTGGCTCTGGGCAGTGGGTGATTACAGGTGCTTTGCTAGTTCCTGTCTCTGGGCAGTGGGTGATTACAGGCGCTGTGCTAGTTCCTGGCTCTGGGCAGTGGGTGATTACAGGCGCTGTGCTAGTTCCTGGCTCTGGGCAGTGGGTGATTACAGGCTCTGTGCTAGTTCCTGGCTGTAGGCAGTGGGTGATTACAGGCACTGTGCTAGTTCCTGGCTCTAAACAGTGGGTGATTACAGGCACTGTGCTAGTTCCTGTCTCTGGGCAGTGGGTGATTACAGGCACTGTGCTAGTTCCTGTCTCTGGGCAGTGGGTGATTACAGGCTCTGTGCTAGTTCCTGGCTCTGGGCAGTTGGTTATTACAGGCTCTGTGCTAGTTCCTGGCTCTGGGCAGTGGGTGATTACAGGCACTGTGCTAGTTCCTGGCTCTGGGCAGTGGGTGATTACAGGTGCTGTGCTAGTTCCTGGCTCTGGGCAGTGGGTGATTACAGGTGCTTTGCTAGTTCCTGTCTCTGGGCAGTGGGTGATTACAGGCGCTGTGCTAGTTCCTGGCTCTGGGCAGTGGGTGATTACAGGCGCTGTGCTAGTTCCTGGCTCTGGGCAGTGGGTGATTACAGGCTCTGTGCTAGTTCCTGGCTGTAGGCAGTGGGTGATTACAGGCACTGTGCTAGTTCCTGGCTCTAAACAGTGGGTGATTACAGGCACTGTGCTAGTTCCTGTCTCTGGGCAGTGGGTGATTACAGGCACTGTGCTAGTTCCTGTCTCTGGGCAGTGGGTGATTACAGGCTCTGTGCTAGTTCCTGGCTCTGGGCAGTTGGTTATTACAGGCTCTGTGCTAGTTCCTGGCTCTGGGCAGTGGGTGATTACAGGCACTGTGCTAGTTCCTGGCTCTGGGCAGTGGGTGATTACAGGTGCTGTGCTAGTTCCTGGCTCTGGGCAGATGGTGATTACAGGCACTGCGCTAGTTCCTGGCTCTGGGCAGTAAGTGATTACAGGCGCTGTGCTAGTTCCTGGCTCTGGGCAGGTGGTGATTACAGTTGCTATGCTAGTTCCTGGCTCTGGGCAGTGGGTGATTACAGGCACTGTGCTAGTTCCTGGCTCTGGGCAGTGGGTGGTTACAGGCACTGTGCTAGTTCCTGGCTCTGGGCAGTTGGTGATTACAGGCGCTGTGCTAGTTCCTGGCTCTGGGCAGTAAGTGATTACAGGCACTGCGCTAGTTCCTGGCTCTGGGCAGTAAGTGATTACAGGCGCTGTGCTAGTTCCTGGCTCTGGGCAGTGGGTGATTACAGGCACTGTGCTAGTTCCTGGCTCTAGGCAGTGGGTGATTACAGGCGTTGTGATAGTTCCTGGCTCTGGGCAGTGGGTGATTACAGGCACTGCGCTAGTTCCTGGCTCTGGGCAGTGGGTGATTACAGGCAGTGTGCTAGTTCCTGGCTCTGGGCAGATGGTGATTACAGGCAGTGTGCTTGTTCCTGGCTCTGGGCAGTGGGTGACTACAGGCTCTGTGCTAGTTCCTGGCTCTGGGCAGTGGGTGATTACAGGCGCTGTGCTAGTTCCTGGCTCTGGGCAGTGGGTGATTACAGGCGCTGTGCTAGTTCCTGGCTCTGGGCAGTGGGTGATTACAGGCAGTGTGTTAGTTCCTGGCTCTGGGCAGTGGGTGATTACAGGCACTGTGCTAGTTCCTGGCTCTGGGCAGTGGATGATTAGAGGCGCTGTGCTTGTTCCTGGCTCTGGGCAGTGGGTGATTACAGGCGCTGTGCTAGTTCCTGGCTCTGGACAGTGGGTGATTACAGGCACTGTGCTAGTTCCTGGCTCTGGACAGTGGGTGATTACAGGCGCTGTGCTAGTTCCTGGCTCTGGGCAGTGGGTGATTACAGGCGCTGTGCTAGTTCCTGGCTCTGGGCAGTGGGTGATTACAGGCGCTGTGCTAGTTCCTGGCTCTGGGCAGTGGGTGATTACAGGCGCTGTGCTAGTTCCTGGCTCTGGACAGTGGGTGATTACAGGCGCTGTGCTTGTTCCAGGCTCTGGACAGTGGGTGATTACAGGCGCTGTGCTAGTTCCTGGCTCTGGGCAGTGGGTGATTACAGGCGCTGTGCTAGTTCCTGGCTCTGGGCAGTGGGTGATTAGAGGCACTGTGCTAGTTCCTGGCTCTGGGCAGTGGGTGATTACAGGCGCTGTGCTAGTTCCTGGCTCTGGACAGTTGGTGATTACAGGCACTGTGCTAGTTCCTGGCTCTGGACAGTGGGTGATTACAGGCACTGTGCTAGTTCCTGGCTCTGGGCAGTGGGTGATTACAGGCGCTGTGCTAGTTCCTGGCTCTGGGCAGTGGGTTATTACAGGCAATGTGCTAGTTCCTGGCTCTGGGCAGTGGGTGATTACAGGCTCTGTGCTAGTTCCTGGCTCTGGACAGTGGGTGATTACAGGTTTTGTGCTAGTTCCTGGCTCTGGGCAGTGGGTGATTACAGGCGCTGTCTAGTTCCTGGCTCTGGACAGTGGGTGATTACAGGTTTTGTGCTAGACCTGGCTCTGGGCAGTGGGTGATTACAGGCACTGTGCTAGTTCCTGGCTCTGGGCAGTGGGTGATTACAGGTTCTGTGCTAATTCCTGGCTCTGGGCAGTGGGTGATTACAGGTTCTGTGCTAATTCCTGGCTCTGGACAGTTGGTGATTACAGGCAGTGTGCTAGTTCCTGGCTCTGGACAGTTGGTGATTACAGGCACTGTGCTAGTTCCTGGCTCTGGGCAGTGGGTGATTACAGACGCTGTGCTAGTTCCTGGCTCTGGGCAGTGGGTGATTACAGGCACTACGCTAGTTCCTGGATCTGGGAAGTGGGTGATTACAGGCACTGTTCTAGTTCCTGCCTCTGGGCAGTGGGTGATTACAGGCGCTGTGCTAGTTCCTGGCTCTGGGCAGTGGGTGATTATAGGCACTGTGCTAGTTCCTGGCTCTGGGCAGTGGGTGATTACAGGCGCTGTGCTAGTTCCTGGCTCTGGGTAGTTGGTGATTACAGGCGCTGTGCTAGTTCCTGGCTCTGGGCAGTGGGTGATTACAGGCACTGTGATAGTTCCCGGCTCTGGGCAGTGGGTGATTACAGGCACTGTGCTAGTTCCTGGCTCTGGGCAGGGGGTGATTACAGGCTCTGTGCTAGCTCCTGGCTCTGGGCAGTGGGTGATTACAGGCACTGTGCTAGTTCCTGGCTCTGGGCAGTGGGTGATTACAGGCTCTGTGCTAGTTCCTGGCTCTGGGCAGTGGGTGATTACAGGTGCTGTGCTAGTTCCTGGCTCTGGGCAGTGGGTGATTACAGGCTCTGTGCTAGTTCCTGGCTCTGGGCAGTGGGTGATTACAGGCGCTGTGCTAGTTCCTGGCTCTGGGCAGTGGGTGATTACAGGCGCTGTGCTAGTTCCTGGCTCTGGACAGTGGGTGATTACAGGCACTGTGCTAGTTCCTGGCTCTGGACAGTGGGTGATTACAGGCACTGTGCTAGTTCCTGGCTCTGGGCAGTGGGTGATTACAGGCGCTGTGCTAGTTCCTGGCTCTGGGCAGTGGGTGATTACAGGCGCTGTGCTAGTTCCTGGCTCTGGACAGTGGGTGATTACAGGCGCTGTGCTAGTTCCTGGCTCTGGGCAGTGGGTGATTACAGGCACTGTGCTAGTTCCTGGCTCTGCGCAGTTGGTGATTACAGGCACTGTGCTAGTTTCTGGCTCTGGGCAGTGGGTGATTACAGGCTCTGTGCTAGTTCCTGGCTCTGGGCAGTGGGTGATTACAGGCAGTGTGCTAGTTCCTGGCTCTGGGCAGTGGGTGATTACAGGCTCTGTGCTAGTTCCTGGCTCTGGGCAGTGGGTGATTACAGGTGCTGTGCTAGTTCCTGGCTCTGGGCAGTGGGTGATTACAGGCGCTGTGCTAGTTCCTGGCTCTGGGCAGTGGGTGATTACAGGCGCTGTGCTAGTTTCTGGCTCTGGACAGTGGGTGATTACAGGCACTGTGCTAGTTCCTGGCTCTGGACAGTGGGTGATTACAGGCACTGTGCTAGTTCCTGGCTCTGGGCAGTGGGTGATTACAGGCGCTGTGCTAGTTCCTGGCTCTGGGCAGTGGGTGATTACAGGCGCTGTGCTAGTTCCTGGCTCTGGACAGTGGGTGATTACAGGTGCTGTGCTAGTTCCTGGCTCTGGACAGTGGGTGATTACAGGCGCTGTGCTTGTTCCTGGCTCTGGACAGTGGGTGATTACAGGCGCTGTGCTAGTTCCTGGCTCTGGACAGTGGGTGATTACAGGCACTGTGCTAGTTCCTGGCTCTGGGCAGTGGGTGATTAGAGGCGCTGTGCTAGTTCCTGGCTTTGGGCAGTGGGTGATTACAGGCGCTGTGCTAGTTCCTGGCTCTGGACAGTTGGTGATTACAGGCACTGTGCTAGTTCCTGGCTCTGGACAGTGGGTGATTACAGGCACTGTGCTAGTTCCTGGCTCTGGGCAGTGGGTGATTACAGGCGCTGTGCTAGTTTCTGGCTCTGGGCAGTGGGTGATTACAGGCGCTGTGCTAGTTCCTGGCTCTGGGCAGTGGGTTATTACAGGCAATGTGCTAGTTCCTGGCTCTGGGCAGAGGGTGATTACAGGCTCTGTGCTAGTTCCTGGCTCTGGACAGTGGGTGATTACAGGTTTTGTGCTAGTTCCTGGCTCTGGGCAGTGGGTGATTACAGGCGCTGTGCTAGTTCCTGGCTCTGGGCAGTGGGTGATTATAGGCACTGTGCTAATTCCTGGCTCTGGGCTGGTGGTGATTACAGGCACTGTGCTAGTTCCTGGCTCTGGGCAGTGGGTGATTACAGGTTCTGTGCTAGTTCCTGGCTCTGGAGAGTTGGTGATTACAGGCAGTGTGCTAGTTCCTGGCTCTGGACAGTTGGTGATTACAGGCGCTGTGCTAGTTCCTGGCTCTGGGCAGTGGGTGATTACAGACGCTGTGCTAGTTCCTGGCTCTGGGCAGTGGGTGATTACAGGCACTACGCTAGTTCCTGGATCTGGGAAGTGGGTGATTACAGGCACTGTGCTAGTTCCTGCCTCTGGGCAGTGGGTGATTACAGGCGCTGTGCTAGTTCCTGGCTCTGGGCAGTGGGTGATTACAGGCACTGTGCTAGTTCCTGGCTCTGGGCAGTGGGTGATTACAGGCGCTGTGCTAGTTCCTGGCTCTGGGTAGTTGGTGATTACAGGCGCTGTGCTAGTTCCTGGCTCTGGGTAGTTGGTGATTACAGGCGCTGTGCTAGTTCCTGGCTCTGGGCAGTGGGTGATTACAGGCACTGTGATAGTTCCCGGCTCTGGGCAGTGGGTGATTACAGGCACTGTGCTAGTTCCTGGCTCTGGGCAGGGGGTGATTACAGGCTCTGTGCAAGCTCCTGGCTCTGGGCAGTGGGTGATTACAGGCACTGTGCTAGTTCCTGGCTCTGGGCAGTGGGTGATTACAGGCGCTGTGCTAGTTCCTGGCTCTGGGCAGTGGGTGATTAGAGGCACTGTGCTAGTTCCTGGCTCTGGGCAGTGGGTGATTACAGGCGCTGTGCTAGTTCCTGGCTCTGGACAGTTGGTGATTACAGGCACTGTGCTAGTTCCTGGCTCTGGACAGTGGGTGATTACAGGCACTGTGCTAGTTCCTGGCTCTGGGCAGTGGGTGATTACAGGCGCTGTGCTAGTTTCTGGCTCTGGGTAGTGGGTGATTACAGGCGCTGTGCTAGTTCCTGGCTCTGGGCAGTGGGTTATTACAGGCAATGTGCTAGTTCCTGGCTCTGGGCAGTGGGTGATTACAGGCTCTGTGCTAGTTCCTGGCTCTGGACAGTGGGTGATTACAGGTTTTGTGCTAGTTCCTGGCTCTGGGCAGTGGGTGATTACAGGCGCTGTGCTAGTTCCTGGCTCTGGGCAGTGGGTGATTATAGGCACTGTGCTAATTCCTGGCTCTGGGCAGTGGGTGATTACAGGTTCTGTTCTAGTTCCTGGCTCTGGACAGTTGGTGATTACAGGCAGTGTGCTAGTTCCTGGCTCTGGACAGTTGGTGATTACAGGCGCTGTGCTAGTTCCTGGCTCTGGGCAGTGGGTGATTACAGACGCTGTGCTAGTTCCTGGCTCTGGGCAGTGGGTGATTACAGGCACTACGCTAGTTCCTGGATCTGGGAAGTGGGTGATTACAGGCACTGTGCTAGTTCCTGCCTCTGGGCAGTGGGTGATTACAGGCGCTGTGCTAGTTCCTGGCTCTGGGCAGTGGGTGATTACCGGCACTGTGCTAGTTCCTGGCTCTGGGCAGTGGGTGATTACAGGCGCTGTGCTAGTTCCTGGCTCTGGGTAGTTGGTGATTACAGGCGCTGTGCTAGTTCCTGGCTCTGGGCAGTGGGTGATTACAGGCACTGTGATAGTTCCCGGCTCTGGGCAGTGGGTGATTACAGGCGCTGTGATAGTTCCTGGCTCTGGGCAGGGGGTGATTACAGGCTCTGTGCTAGCTCCTGGCTCTGGGCAGTGGGTGATTACAGGCACTGTGCTAGTTCCTGGCTCTGGGTGATTACAGGCTCTGTGCTAGCTCCTGGCTCTGGGCAGTGGGTGATTACAGGCACTGTGCTAGTTCCTGGCTCTGGGCAGTGGGTGATTACAGGCACTGTGCTAGTTCCTGGCTCTGGGCAGTGGGTGATTACAGGCACTGTGCTAGTTCCTGGCTCTGGGCAGTGGGTGATTAAAGACCCTGTGCTAGTTCCTGTCTCTGGACAGTGGATGATTGTATGTGCTGTGCTAGTTCCTGGCTCTGGGCAGTGGGTGATTACAGGCGCTGTGCTAGTTCCTGGCTCTGGGCAATGGGTGATTACAGGCTCTGTGCTAGCTCCTGGCTCTGGGCAGTGGGTGATTACAGGCAGTGTGCTAGTTCCTGGCTGTAGGCAGTGGGTGATTACAGGCACTGTGCTAGTTACTGGCTCTGAGCAGGGGGTGATTACAGGCTCTGTGCTAGCTCCTGGGTAGTGGGTGATTACAGGCACTGTGCTAGTTCCGGGCTCTGGGCAGTGGGTGATTACAGGCACTGTGATAGTTCCTGGCTCTGGGCAGTGGGTGATTACAGGCACTGTGCTAGTTCCTGGCTCTGGGCAGTGGGTGATTAAAGACGCTGTGCTAGTTCCTGTCTCTGGACAGTGGATGATTATATGCGCTGTGCTAGTTCCTGGCTCTGGGCAGTGGGTGATTACAGGCGCTGTACTAGTTCCTGGCTCTGGGCAGGTGGTGATTACAGGTGCTGTGCTAGTTCCTGGCTCTGGGCAGTGGGTGATTACAGGCTCTGTGCTAGTTCCTGGCTCTGGGCAGTGGGTGATTACAGGTGCTTTGCTAGATCCTGTCTCTGGGCAGTGGGTGATTACAGGCGCTGTGCTAGTTCCTGGCTCTGGGCAGTGGGTGATTACAGGCGCTGTGCTAGTTCCTGGCTCTGGGCAGTGGGTGATTACAGGCTCTGTGCTAGTTCCTGGCTGTAGGCAGTGGGTGATTACAGGCACTGTGCTAGTTCCTGGCTCTAAACAGTGGGTGATTACAGGCACTGTGCTAGTTCCTGGCTCTGGGCAGTGGGTGATTACAGGCACTGTGCTAGTTCCTGTCTCTGGGCAGTTGGTGATTACAGGCTCTGTGCTAGTTCCTGGCTCTGGGCAGTTGGTTATTACAGGCTCTGTGCTAGTTCCTGGTTCTGGGCAGTGGGTGATTACAGGCACTGTGCTAGTTCCTGGCTCTGGGCAGTGGGTGATTACAGGTGCTGTGCTAGTTCCTGGCTCTGGGCAGATGGTGATTACAGGCACTGCGCTAGTTCCTGGCTCTGGGCAGTAAGTGATTACAGGCGCTGTGCTAGTTCCTGGCTCTGGGCAGGTGGTGATTACAGTTGCTATGCTTGTTCCTGGCTCTGGGCAGTGGGTGATTACAGGCACTGTGCTAGTTCCTGGCTCTGGGCAGTGGGTGGTTACAGGCACTGTGCTAGTTCCTGGCTCTGGGCAGTTGGTGATTACAGGCGCTGTGCTAGTTCCTGGCTCTGGGCAGTAAGTGATTACAGGCGCTGTGCTAGTTCCTGGCTCTGGGCAGTGGGTGATTACAGGCACTGTGCTAGTTCCTGGCTCTAGGCAGTGGGTGATTACAGGCGCTGTGATAGTTCCTGGCTCTGGGCAGTGGGTGATTACAGGCACTGCGCTAGTTCCTGGCTCTGGGCAGTGGGTGATTACAGGCAGTGTGCTAGTTCCTGGCTGTAGGCAGTGGGTGATTACAGGCACTGTGCTAGTTACTGGCTCTGGGCAGGGGGTGATTACAGGCTCTGTGCTAGCTCCTGGGCAGTGGGTGATTACAGGCACTGTGCTAGTTCCTGGCTCTGGGCAGTGGGTGATTACAGGCACTGTGATAGTTCCTGGCTCTGGGCAGTGGGTGATTACAGGCACTGTGCTAGTTCCTGGCTCTGGGCAGTGGGTGATTAAAGACGCTGTGCTAGTTCCTGTCTCTGGACAGTGGATGATTATATGCGCTGTGTTAGTTCCTGGCTCTGGGCAGTGGGTGATTACAGGCGCTGTACTAGTTCCTGGCTCTGGGCAGGTGGTGATTACAGGTGCTGTGCTAGTTCCTGGCTCTGGGCAGTGGGTGATTACAGGCTCTGTGCTAGTTCCTGGCTCTGGGCAGTGGGTGATTACAGGTGCTTTGCTAGTTCCTGTCTCTGGGCAGTGGGTGATTACAGGCGCTGTGCTAGTTCCTGGCTCTGGGCAGTGGGTGATTACAGGCGCTGTGCTAGTTCCTGGCTCTGGGCAGTGGGTGATTACAGGCTCTGTGCTAGTTCCTGGCTGTAGGCAGTGGGTGATTACAGGCACTGTGCTAGTTCCTGGCTCTAAACAGTGGGTGATTACAGGCACTGTGCTAGTTCCTGGCTCTGGGCAGTGGGTGATTACAGGCACTGTGCTAGTTCCTGTCTCTGGGCAGTGGGTGATTACAGGCTCTGTGCTAGTTCCTGGCTCTGGGCAGTTGGTTATTACAGGCTCTGTGCTAGTTCCTGGCTCTGGGCAGTGGGTGATTACAGGCACTGTGCTAGTTCCTGGCTCTGGGCAGTGGGTGATTACAGGTGCTGTGCTAGTTCCTGGCTCTGGGCAGATGGTGATTACAGGCACTGCGCTAGTTCCTGGCTCTGGGCAGTAAGTGATTACAGGCGCTGTGCTAGTTCCTGGCTCTGGGCAGGTGGTGATTACAGTTGCTATGCTAGTTCCTGGCTCTGGGCAGTGGGTGATTACAGGCACTGTGCTAGTTCCTGGCTCTGGGCAGTGGGTGGTTACAGGCACTGTGCTAGTTCCTGGCTCTGGGCAGTTGGTGATTACAGGCACTGTGCTAGTTCCTGGCTCTGGGCAGTAAGTGATTACAGGCACTGCGCTAGTTCCTGGCTCTGGGCAGTAAGTGATTACAGGCGCTGTGCTAGTTCCTGGCTCTGGGCAGTGGGTGATTACAGGCACTGTGCTAGTTCCTGGCTCTAGGCAGTGGGTGATTACAGGCGCTGTGATAGTTCCTGGCTCTGGGCAGTGGGTGATTACAGGCACTGCGCTAGTTCCTGGCTCTGGGCAGTGGGTGATTACAGGCAGTGTGCTAGTTCCTGGCTCTGGGCAGATGGTGATTACAGGCAGTGTGCTTGTTCCTGGCTCTGGGCAGTGGGTGACTACAGGCTCTGTGCTAGTTCCTGGCTCTGGGCAGTGGGTGATTACAGGCGCTGTGCTAGTTCCTGGCTCTGGGCAGTGGGTGATTACAGGCAGTGTGCTAGTTCCTGGCTCTGGGCAGTGGGTGATTAGAGGCGCTGTGCTAGTTCCTGGCTCTGGGCAGTGGGTGATTACAGGCAGCGTGTTAGTTCCTGGCTCTGGGCAGTGGGTGATTACAGGCACTGTGCTAGTTCCTGGCTCTGGGCAGTGGATGATTAGAGGCGCTGTGCTTGTTCCTGGCTCTGGGCAGTGGGTGATTACAGGCGCTGTGCTAGTTCCTGGCTCTGGGCAGTGGGTGATTACAGGCACTGTGCTAGTTCCTGGCTCTGGGCAGTGGATGATTACAGGCGCTGTGCTTGTTCTTGGCTCTGGGCAGTGGGTGATTACAGGCGCTGTGCTAGTTCCTGGCTCTGGGCAGTGGGTGATTACAGGCGCTGTGCTAGTTCCTGGCTCTGGGCAGTTGGTGATTACAGGCACTGTGCTAGTTCCTGGCTCTGGGCAGTGGGTGATTACAGGCACTGTGCTAGTTCCTGGCTCTGGGCAGTGGGTGATTACAGGCACTGTGCTAGTTCCTGGCTCTGGGCAGTGGGTGATTACAGGCTCTGTGCTAGTTCCTGGCTCTGGGCAGTGGGTGATTACAGGCGCTGTGCTAGTTCCTGGCTCTGGGCAGTGGGTGATTACAGGCGCTGTGCTAGTTCCTGGCTCTGGGCAGTTGGTGATTACAGGTGCTGTGCTAGTTCCTGGCTCTGGGCAGTGGGTGATTACAGGCGCTGTGCTAGTTCCTGGCTCTGCGCAGTTGGTGATTACAGGCACTGTGCTAGTTCCTGGCTCTGGGCAGTGGGTGATTACAGGCTCTGTGCTAGTTCCTGGCTCTGGGCAGTGGGTGATTACAGGCAGTGTGCTAGTTCCTGGCTCTGGGCAGTGGGTGATTACAGGCTCTGTGCTAGTTCCTGGCTCTGGGCAGTGGGTGATTACAGGTGCTGTGCTAGTTCCTGGCTCTGGGCAGTGGGTGATTACAGGCGCTGTGCTAGTTCCTGGCTCTGGGCAGTGGGTGATTACAGGCGCTGTGCTAGTTCCTGGCTCTGGACAGTGGGTGATTACAGGCACTGTGCTAGTTCCTGGCTCTGGACAGTGGGTGATTACAGGCACTGTGCTAGTTCCTGGCTCTGGGCAGTGGGTGATTACAGGCGCTGTGCTAGTTCCTGGCTCTGGGCAGTGGGTGATTAGAGGCACTGTGCTAGTTCCTGGCTCTGGGCAGTGGGTGATTACAGGCGCTGTGCTAGTTCCTGGCTCTGGGCAGTGGGTGATTACAGGCACTGTGCTAGTTCCTGGCTCTGCGCAGTTGGTGATTACAGGCACTGTGCTAGTTCCTGGCTCTGGGCAGTGGGTGATTACAGGCTCTGTGCTAGTTCCTGGCTCTGGGCAGTGGGTGATTACAGGCAGTGTGCTAGTTCCTGGCTCTGGGCAGTGGGTGATTACAGGCTCTGTGCTAGTTCCTGGCTCTGGGCAGTGGGTGATTACAGGTGCTGTGCTAGTTCCTGGCTCTCGGCAGTGGGTGATTACAGGCGCTGTGCTAGTTCCTGGCTCTGGGCAGTGGGTGATTACAGGCACTGTGCTAGTTCCTGGCTCTGGGCAGTGGGTGATTACAAGCGCTGTGCTAGTTCCTGGCTCTGGGCAGTGGGTGATTACAGGCACTGTGCTAGTTCCTGGCTCTGGGCAGTGGGTGATTACAGGCGCTGTGCTAGTTCCTGGCTCTGGACAGTGGGTGATTACAGGCACTGTGCTAGTTCCTGGCTCTGGACAGTGGGTGATTACAGGCGCTGTGCTAGTTCCTGGCTCTGGGCAGTGGGTGATTACAGGCGCTGTGCTAGTTCCTGGCTCTGGGCAGTGGGTGATTACAGGCGCTGTGCTAGTTCCTGGCTCTGGACAGTGGGTGATTACAGGCGCTGTGCTAGTTCCTGGCTCTGGACAGTGGGTGATTACAGGCGCTGTGCTAGTTCCTGGCTCTGGACAGTGGGTGATTACAGGCGCTGTGCTAGTTCCTGGCTCTGGGCAGTGGGTGATTACAGGCACTGTGCTAGTTCCTGGCTCTGGGCAGTGGGTGATTAGAGGCACTGTGCTAGTTCCTGGCTCTGGGCAGTGGGTGATTAGAGGCACTGTGCTAGTTCCTGGCTCTGGGCAGTGGGTGATTACAGGCGCTGTGCTAGTTCCTGGCTCTGGACAGTGGGTGATTAGAGGCACTGTGCTAGTTCCTGGCTCTGGGCAGTGGGTGATTACAGGCGCTGTGCTAGTTCCTGGCTCTGGACAGTTGGTGATTACAGGCAGTGTGCTAGTTCCTGGCTCTGGACAGTGGTTGATTACAGGCACTGTGCTAGTTCCTGGCTCTGGGCAGTGGGTGATTACAGGCGCTGTGCTAGTTTCTGGCTCTGGGCAGTGGGTGATTACAGGCACTGTGCTAGTTCCTGGCTCTGGGCAGTGGGTTATTACAGGCAATGTGCTAGTTCCTGGCTCTGGGCAGTGGGTGATTACAGGCTCTGTGCTAGTTCCTGGCTCTGGACAGTGGGTGATTACAGGTTTTGTGCTAGTTCCTGGCTCTGGGCAGTGGGTGATTACAGGCGCTGTGCTAGTTCCTGGCTCTGGGCAGTGGGTGATTATAGGCACTGTGCTAATTCCTGGCTCTGGGCAGGTGGTGATTACAGGCACTGTGCTAGTTCCTGGCTCTGGGCAGTGGGTGATTACAGGTTCTGTGCTAGTTCCTGGCTCTGGACAGTTGGTGATTACAGGCAGTGTGCTAGTTCCTGGCTCTGGACAGTTGGTGATTACAGGCGCTGTGCTAGTTCCTGGCTCTGGGCAGTGGGTGATTACAGACGCTGTGCTAGTTCCTGGCTCTGGGCAGTGGGTGATTACAGGCACTACGCTAGTTCCTGGATCTGGGAAGTGGGTGATTACAGGCACTGTGCTGGTTCCTGCCTCTGGGCAGTGGGTGATTACAGGCGCTGTGCTAGTTCCTGGCTCTGGGCAGTGGGTGATTACAGGCACTGTGCTAGTCCTGGCTCTGGGCAGTGGGTGATTACAGGCGCTGTGCTAGTTCCTGGCTCTGGGTCGTTGGTGATTACAGGCGCTGTGCTAGTTCCTGGCTCTGGGCAGTGGGTGATTACAGGCGCTGTGATAGTTCCCGGCTCTGGGCAGTGGGTGATTACAGGCACTGTGCTAGTTCCTGGCTCTGGGCAGGGGGTGATTACAGGCTCTGTGCTAGCTCCTGGCTCTGGGCAGTGGGTGATTACAGGCACTGTGCTAGTTCCTGGCTCTGGGCAGTGGGTGATTACAGGCACTGTGATAGTTCCTGGCTCTGGGCAGTGGGTGATTACAGGCACTGTGCTAGTTCCTGGCTCTGGGCAGTGGGTGATTAAAGACGCTGTGCTAGTTCCTGTCTCTGGACAGTGGATGATTATATGTGCTGTGCTAGTTCCTGGCTCTGGGCAGTGGGTGATTACAGGCGCTGTGCTAGTTCCTGGCTCTGGGCAGTGGGTGATTACAGGCTCTGTGCTAGCTCCTGGCTCTGGGCAGTGGGTGATTACAGGCAGTGTGCTAGTTCCTGGCTGTAGGCAGTGGGTGATTACAGGCACTGTGCTAGTTACTGGCTCTGGGCAGGGGGTGATTACAGGCTCTGTGCTAGCTCCTGGGCAGTGGGTGATTACAGGCACTGTGCTAGTTCCTGGCTCTGGGCAGTGGGTGATTACAGGCACTGTGATAGTTCCTGGCTCTGGGCAGTGGGTGATTACAGGCACTGTGCTAGTTCCTGGCTCTGGGCAGTGGGTGATTAAAGACGCTGTGCTAGTTCCTGTCTCTGGACAGTGGATGATTATATGCGCTGTGCTAGTTCCTGGCTCTGGGCAGTGGGTGATTACAGGCGCTGTACTAGTTCCTGGCTCTGGGCAGGTGGTGATTACAGGTGCTGTGCTAGTTCCTGGCTCTAGGCAGTGGGTGATTACAGGCTCTGTGCTAGTTCCTGGCTCTGGGCAGTGGGTGATTACAGGTGCTTTGCTAGTTCCTGTCTCTGGGCAGTGGGTGATTACAGGCGCTGTGCTAGTTCCTGGCTCTGGGCAGTGGGTGATTACAGGCGCTGTGCTAGTTCCTGGCTCTGGGCAGTGGGTGATTACAGGCTCTGTGCTAGTTCCTGGCTGTAGGCAGTGGGTGATTACAGGCACTGTGCTAGTTCCTGGCTCTAAAGAGTGGGTGATTACAGGCACTGTGCTAGTTCCTGGCTCTGGGCAGTGGGTGATTACAGGCACTGTGCTAGTTCCTGTCTCTGGGCAGTGGGTGATTACAGGCTCTGTGCTAGTTCCTGGCTCTGGGCAGTTGGTTATTACAGGCTCTGTGCTAGTTCCTGGCTCTGGGCAGTGGGTGATTACAGGCACTGTGCTAGTTCCTGGCTCTGGGCAGTGGGTGATTACAGGTGCTGTGCTAGTTCCTGGCTCTGGGCAGATGGTGATTACAGGCACTGCGCTAGTTCCTGGCTCTGGGCAGTAAGTGATTACAGGCGCTGTGCTAGTTCCTGGCTCTGGGCAGGTGGTGATTACAGTTGCTATGCTAGTTCCTGGCTCTGGGCAGTGGGTGATTACAGGCACTGTGCTAGTTCCTGGCTCTGGGCAGTGGGTGGTTACAGGCACTGTGCTAGTTCCTGGCTCTGGGCAGTTGGTGATTACAGGCGCTGTGCTAGTTCCTGGCTCTGAGCAGTAAGTGATTACAGGCACTGCGCTAGTTCCTGGCTCTGGGCAGTAAGTGATTACAGGCGCTGTGCTAGTTCCTGGCTCTGGGCAGTGGGTGATTACAGGCACTGTGCTAGTTCCTGGCTCTAGGCAGTGGGTGATTACAGGCGCTGTGATAGTTCCTGGCTCTGGGCAGTGGGTGATTACAGGCACTGCGCTAGTTCCTGGCTCTGGGCAGTGGGTGATTACAGGCAGTGTGCTAGTTCCTGGCTCTGGGCAGATGGTGATTACAGGCAGTGTGCTTGTTCCTGGCTCTGGGCAGTGGGTGACTACAGGCTCTGTGCTAGTTCCTGGCTCTGGGCAGTGGGTGATTACAGGCGCTGTGCTAGTTCCTGGCTCTGGGCAGTGGGTGATTACAGGCAGTGTGCTAGTTCCTGGCTCTGGGCAGTGGGTGATTAGAGGCGCTGTGCTAGTTCCTGGCTCTGGGCAGTGGGTGATTACAGGCAGTGTGTTAGTTCCTGGCTCTGGGCAGTGGGTGATTACAGGCACTGTGCTAGTTCCTGGCTCTGGGCAGTGGATGATTAGAGGCGCTGTGCTAGTTCCTGGCTCTGGGCAGTGGGTGATTACAGGCGCTGTGCTAGTTCCTGGCTCTAGGCAGTTGGTGATTACAGTTGCTGTGCTAGTTCCTGGCTCTGGGCAGTGGGTGATTACAGGCACTGTGCTAGTTCCTGGCTCTGGGCAGTTGGTGATTACAGGCACTGTGCTAGTTCCTGGCTCTGGGCAGTGGGTGATTACAGGCTCTGTGCTAGTTCCTGGCTCTGGGCAGTGGGTGATTACAGGCGCTGTGCTAGTTCCTGGCTCTGGGCAGTGGGTGATTACAGGCGCTGTGCTAGTTCCTGGCTCTGGGCAGTTGGTGATTACAGGTGCTGTGCTAGTTCCTGGCTCTGGGCAGTGGGTGATTACAGGCGCTGTGCTAGTTCCTGGCTCTGGGTAGTGGGTGATTACAGGCGCTATGCTAGTTCCTAGCTCTGGGCAGTTGGTGATTACAGGTGCTGTGCTAGTTCCTGGCTCTGGGCAGTGGGTGATTACAGGCGCTGTGCTAGTTCCTGGCTCTGGGCAGTGGGCGATTACAGGTGCTGTGCTAGTTTCTGGCTCTGGGCAGTGGGTGATTACAGGCACTGTGCTAGTTCCTGGCTCTGGGCAGTGGGTGATTACAGGCACTGTGCTAGTTCCTGGCTCTGGACAGTGGGCGATTACAGGTGCTGTGCTAGTTCCTGGCTCTGGGCAGTGGGTGATTACAGGCACTGTGCTAGTTCCTGGCTCTGGGCAGTGGGTGATTACAGGTGCTGTGCTAGTTCCTGGCTCTGGGCAGTGGGTGATTACAGGCACTGTGCTAGTTCCTGGCTCTGGGCAGTGGGTGATTACAGGCACTGTGCTAGTTCCTGGCTCTGGGCAGTGGGCGATTACAGGTGCTGTGCTAGTGGCTCTGGGCAGTGGATGATTACAGGCACTGTGCTAGTTCCTGGCTCTGGGCAGTGGGCGATTACAGGTGCTGTGCTAGTGGCTCTGGGCAGTGGATGATTACAGGCACTGTGCTAGTTCCTGGCTCTGGGCAGTGGGCGATTACAGGCACTGTGCTAGTTCCTGGCTCTGGGCAGTGGGTGATTACAGGCAGTGTGCTAGTTCCTGGCTCTGGGCAGTGGATGATCACAGGCACTGTGCTAGTTCCTGGCTCTGGGCAGTGGGTCATTACAGGCAGTGTGCTAGTTCCTGGCTCTGGGCAGTGGGTGATTACAGGCACTGTGCTAGTTCCTGGCTCTGGGCAGTGGGTGATTACAGGCGCTGTGCTAGTTCCTGGCTCTGGGTAGTGGGTGATTACAGGTGCTGTGCTAGTTCCTGGCTCTGGGCAGTGGGTGATTATAGGCACTGTGCTAGTTCCTGGCTCTGGGCAGTTGGTGATTACAGGCGCTGTGCTAGTTCCTGGCTCTGGACAGTGGGTGATTACAGGCGCTGTGCTAGTTCCTGGCTCTGGACAGTGGGTGATTACAGGCCCTGTGCTAGTTCCTGGCTCTGGGCAGTGGGTGATTAGAGGCACTGTGCTAGTTCCTGGCTCTGGGCAGTGGGTGATTACAGGCGCTGTGCTAGTTCCTGGCTCTGGACAGTGGGTGATTAGAGGCACTGTGCTAGTTCCTGGCTCTGGGCAGTGGGTGATTACAGGCGCTGTGCTAGTTCCTGGCTCTGGACAGTTGGTGATTACAGGCAGTGTGCTAGTTCCTGGCTCTGGACAGTGGTTGATTATAGGCACTGTGCTAGTTCCTGGCTCTGGGCAGTGGGTGATTACAGGCGCTGTGCTAGTTTCTGGCTCTGGGCAGTGGGTGATTACAGGCACTGTGCTAGTTCCTGGCTCTGGGCAGTGGGTTATTACAGGCAATGTGCTAGTTCCTGGCTCTGGGCAGTGGGTGATTACAGGCTCTGTGCTAGTTCCTGGCTCTGGACAGTGGGTGATTACAGGTTTTGTGCTAGTACCTGGCTCTGGGCAGTGGGTGATTATAGGCACTGTGCTAATTCCTGGCTCTGGGCAGGTGGTGATTACAGGCACTGTGCTAGTTCCTGGCTCTGGGCAGTGGGTGATTACAGGCTCTGTGCTAGTTCCTGGCTCTGGACAGTTGGTGATTACAGGCGCTGTGCTAGTTCCTGGCTCTGGGCAGTGGGTGATTACAGACGCTGTGCTAGTTCCTGGCTCTGGGCAGTGGGTGATTACAGGCACTACGCTAGTTCCTGGATCTGGGA